>NW_026460878.1:0-79343 GCF_021730395.1 Mercenaria mercenaria | reverse complement strand
CAGAATATCTGTTGTTGTAATACATATTCACATCAACCAATCAGAATTTCTGTTGTTCTAATACATTTTCAAACCAGGCAATCAGAAGGTCTGTTGTTGTCTGGACCAGAAGGTGACTAGGGAATTTTGTGAACGTTGAAAGATAAAATATCATTTGTGCAATATGTTAAGTACTCATTTCTTGAAACTGCTCGATTTAAATGGGCTTGTATTTCCAATTCATGATATGTTTATCGTACTCTACATTGGGGATACAGTAAAATATGCACACTGACATCTTTATTCTGGTCTGGTGACAGTGGTCCAGGTGGGGAAAACGGACAATGTCAATGTGTTAGCACATTATTTTCTTTCGGAATCACCATTAGCAATTCTTTAATGTGAGTCAAAAAATGACACTTCAAAATGCGAAGTATTAACTATGTTAAGTTGTAATTCTTCTGAATATCTGTGTATCAATATTAAAACATGAACCGTTTTAATTTATCGAAAATATTACAAACACACAAACTTGACTACGAATGTGTTATGACGACATTTATTTTACAGTAGGGCACGAATGTAAGAAGAGACAGACTCACACTCACTTTTTAAGGTAGTTTTAACCATGATGAGAAGCGACATATATTTAGGCCATATGTCAGTAAGAGTGGCATGTCGCTTCTGACTATTGACAACAAATAACAAATGCTAATTGAATGGGATAAGGCCGTGACTTTTTTCTGATAATATCGTTACAGAAAATTAATAAAATATCATGGTATACTGTACGAAATATAACTATCATGAAATGAAGCATGAAATGATAAGTTTCTAGCTAAAATGCATAGATCTAGAAACAAAATAGACAACGATATGATGCTGAAGCTATATCAATAAGCACTCATGCACTAGACAATTCAAGGGGAATGCAAAGTGCCAGAAAAGTCCAGCTACAGAAAATCCGAGGCTAAATGCACAACTAATTTTTAACGTAATGATGATATCTTAAAGGGAAGCCAAAATATGTATCCAATGCAAGTGCAGGAGAATGTTATCATAACACTGATATTGTGTCTTTGTATTTTATGCATTAATAAAATGTTTCGTCCTTCATTGTTATATTTGTATAACGGACTTGGTTGCTAGATGCGGATCGGGCAACTTGTTCCACGAAATGGTTAACCATCCAAGCAAATTACTGCACTAACCTGAAACAAGGAGGTGGGGTCATGTCTGTTTTTACAGACCCATGTGTTAGAGTTTTGTAGCAAATTGATTCACATATATTTATATATATAGCATATGTACTGTCCTACAGGTACATTGCATTTTTTTAAACACTCGACGGATTACTGATCAGCTGGCTTGGCCGAAGAGCTGTTAAACCCTGTTCTAAATAAGTGAAAGTTACTTTGAGGAATTCTGTTGAACGACGTACCATTTAGGTCAAGCCCACCTCTAACGGTTAAGAACGCTCGCCATTAACAACAATGATAAGTGAAGGCCAGTCGACCGTTAAAATTAGAATGCTGATCTAGTGACCAACCTAGGGCATGAGCTTGGATTTTTGCGATACAGCCGCTGTATCAAAAGCCATTTAAAGGCAAGTCAATTTTGTGGATCTTACTTTTATTTATAAGGTCTCATGTAACGGGCGGACATTGGTTACTGTTTAAGTTCGAATAATATTGCCAAACTAGAATATTGACTACTCCTGCACTTGTTTATTGGACCATTTTTCTGCTATGTTTATGCAGTAGTACATTAACCATGATGAGAAAAGAAGTCACGACTTCAAAGAATGATGAGATTTTGCAGCAAAATAAATAAGTCCATTGTTGCACGCGTGTTTGTACTTAATGCATAACTGGACGTTTTTGATATTCAGTAAAAGTGTCTTTTAACTTTTCAAAGTCCCTAGACTGCATAAACTTGGTGGTAAGCTTGGGAGTTCTTGGTAAGAATGATTGTCTTTATCCACAAAAGGCACTGTATATCGGCGTGGTATTATTAGGCATGACTTTGGCGTGATGACGCTGAATATATATAACACGGTAGCAGAAATTCTTTCAATAAAGTATTAGGGTGAAGAGGGTGGGTATATTTGTACACGAAGTGTCGACTTGCCTGCTAAGTTATTTATGAAGGAATGATCCGTTTTAAAATATAAAATGACACTGCTCGAGCGTGATATTGATTAACTGAAGAACGTTATATTATGTGGACAGGATTGAAATAACAGAATAAGCGGAAATTATAGCTTTTGCATGCCTACTGAAAAATAACATTAATTTATTTCTCAAGAAAACATAAAGTCCTTTTTTGTTGTTTCTTCAAAATGAAGAATAAATTCATGACAACAGAAGTAATGTCTAAGTGATACAAACTGCCATTCCGGCCGCTTGGCGACAAAATATAGTTAAATAATTAAAGTCAGTTAATCTTGATTCCATGTCACACATGCTAAAACGCGTTTAGACGTACCAAATTACAAACGAAGAGCCTAACTTGAACGTTTCCCACATGTCGCGTGGAATTTAATAACTGCATCGTTTAATTGTGGCCGTTGAATCTATATGCAGACTGATTTACTAAACATGCATGCATAGCAACTTCTTTATCAATAATAATGACACTTCAATATTTAATATATTACCTTCAAACATAAACGCAGGCATGGAAAAGTAGCAACCAGAAAGGTAATAAATACACACATTGTCAAATATTGTAATGAATATTTTCAATTTCACGTTTTATAAACTGTCTTAATTCTTCTGTTTCCATTCTCTCTTTGCTTTCCAGAAGGTTCACTGAAGGATTGAAATATTCTCCCATTTTTCCAATCCTGAGTCGGTACTCTAACTCCTGGAGAAAATTCAGGTAACGGTTAGCTAGCTCTTCCTTCTGCCAGAAAAAATCGTAAGGTAGAGTTTCACAGAGCCATAAAAGAGTTGTCTGCAAATAGAGAGAGAAACTGTTTCAAAGTTTTTAAATCTGTAATAGTATGATTTTATTGAATACATCATTGTCGCAACATCTCACAAAATAAAATGGAAAAACTGGAAACCTCATAGGTCGCCTAACACGACAAATTTGGAAATGTTGCAGGTTCGGTTTGATTGAGTCTGGTCATGGACTCACAAGTCTTTGAAAGCACTTGTTTACAATCATTCAGCTTTTTTTGTTTATGTTTGAGACGATTTTACTGACAACTGGTACATTTAATGCGTCATTTTAACATCTTTAAATGTTTTAGGTCATATTGTAAATAAAATCTAATCATATTATGATACCTTTCAGATATAATAATCAGAATCCAGGAACACTGGTTAAGTTAAATGCCCGCCGTTACATGACTGAAATACTGTTGAAAAACGGCGTTAAACCCAAAACAAACAAACAATGAAAATTAGTTATATTTCTTGTAAAGTATATATTCAAAATATATAGTTAAATTAAAAATATTATGCGAGTACTTCAATGTTTAATATGTTACCTTCAAAAGGTAGGTAGAAAGTCCTTTCAGACCCGACTGAGACTGCGATTTCCATTGCGTAAGTTTCTTTTTCATGATTTTTAGGCATTCCTTTCGCCATGTTCCATTTCGGTCAATGTCTCTCAGCAGTTCGTTTTCACAGTTGGCAAAAGAGATCTTCCAATACTTATCTCCCTTTGGTACCAAATATATCTCTTTATAAGCGACACTTATTACCTTTTCCTCGGTCAGCCAAAGGTTTGTATTTTTCCTTGGCCACTGGAAATCTTCAACGCTAAGTGTTTGTGTTGGAAGGGTCAACTTTGGTGTAATGTCAATGGAAATATTTGGACGACCACCAAATTGTTGGACTGTCATTGATATCGCTGGTCCTCGAGCTCCTTTATTCAACGTGACACTCTCTGAAAATATATATGTCGGACATAAGTACTTTGAAAACATTTGTGGGAAACTCAATATCACCGACTTATAGAAGTCACCATACATTTAAACGTGAAAAGATATTAAAGTTCACTACAAAATAAGTTAACACTGTGTAAAAACGATATGACATAATTAAAAAATTGTATTACCGAAAACGGAAACTTTACCCATAGTGTTTGACGTCAATACTGTGGACAAGTTTATCAAAACGTTATCTTGAAATTACAATGTACAACGTTTACTACATATGTAATTTGTTCTTCGAATGTAACTCGCATATTCTTCGCATAAATCAGATCTAGATATTGACTGCAAGGAGAGTGGCAAAAAAAAAAAGTCCGATAGAATGATTTCACTTATTGACTGCTATTTTTGTAACATGTGAGTCACTAAAGCTATACTTGCTGAATTTGCAAGGTAGTATATTGAGAGAAAATCATTTTGTATTATATACCAAGGACATCACTCCTAGGCAAGGTCTCGCCTATACTGTTATGAAAGCTGCGCAGAAGTTCGTAAGGCAGAAACCATCCATCATCATCATCATAATATCCTTCCGAAATACAACAGTCCGAATAACACTGTGCATCATAAGGTCCCAGCTGAACAGCTGTGTATCCAGGTGGAATGTCATCCGGCGTACCGTGAGGGAAAAGATGTCTCTTTCCATTGGGAAATAAACGCTTTCCACGGGCGACAAATTCGCTTTCTTGTACCTTAACATATACAGGAATTATATGTATTAAACTTCTGATAATTTCATTTGTTCAAATGTTCAGGATTGATCCTAGTTGTTAACTATCAAAACATCTGAACGGAAAACTCTGGTAAATCAGACGATAAACCACAAATTAAAGATCTTTACATAGTAGCATGATTGTTGAAATGTTATAAAGGTGAACTACATTCATTCGAATAGTGATGAACGGGGCTTTACGCGGCAATTTGACATCATAATACGCTGAAATCCCGAAAATAAGCCGTGGCTTATTTTAAATTTCCGTAAGGATTTGGTGGCTTATTATCGAGACCGGCTTATTTTTGAGTCCGGCGAACTTTTGAGTACATATATTCCGTAACGGTTTAAAAACAGGCGTATTTTCGAGTACTGAAATACTGAAGATATGGATGTAATATATTTTGCTTTTGAGTAAAAACATCGACGTCGGTAAATAATTATACTTCTGACATACCAGTTTTGTTACAATTTGTTACAATTTCTTAATAAAAATAATCCGATGCTAACATATAATTACCCATTAAAAAGTTTTGTCTGGCCTAACAAACAAATACACCTAGATGATTTAATCGGCCGGCGTGTATGAATAACTTACACAATACGTGATATACACTGCATTGTGTTATAAAGACTGGTCATGTTAAATAGTAGAACTGACGTGAAAAGAAGTGTTTGAGACAGAAATTTTACATGTGGGTATAAATCTGTTATTTACACATTGGTAACTTTTGCTAACTTATATGGTGTTGATACTATATCCGATACAAAAAACTGGACGGCTTATTTTTGAGTGCGGCTTATTTATGAGCCCTTTTTGCCTGTAGTGAAATGGTGGTTTATTTTCGAAACCGGCTTATTTTCAAAACCGGCTTATTTTCGGGATTTCAGGGTATTCTCTCACCGGTCCGCGCGTCAAAAATTGTTAATCGCAGAATATACAACGCTTGACGTCCTTCTTTGTTTAAATAACAGACAAATCTAACCATGTAGAATTGAAATATTTCATGTAACCATGATTGGAAAGAAATATTCCACGATCCTTACAGTGTTCATTCGAATAAAACTATGAGTGCCACCAGAAACAGTAGTTTACGAAAGTGATTACCTGACTTATGGAAAATGTATCGAGGTCATCATCGCCATATGTCTTCATAAACGGTTGTTCCGAAAAATTCATCTCGTCTCTATCTATTAAAATATCAACACTGTAGTCAAATTCGTCTGCTTTACCGACTTTGAGACTGGTCGCTATGGAACCTTCAATTTGCGGATAGAGATGAAAACGTCTGGATTCGCTTATACGGTACAATATTGTATGTATAATGGCATCACTCGTTGACTTGTTTTCATTCCCAGACTCGCAATCAACGACTACTTTTTCACTGTAAAATACAATGAGCTCTTCCAGACTTTCCTTGGGAAGAAGTGTATTTTCATAAAGCTGCCGGGAACTCTTTAACGTTGTTACAAATGGTATTTCAACGTTTTGTTCTTCATCCTGCCACATTTCCACCGCTTGCTGATGAAAATTGATGTTATTATACCTCTGTTGACTCTTCCAGTCTTCCCACGTTGACCATTTAGTTTCATAATTATTACTGGTGCTCCAATGATGTTCTGTTGTACAGTCTAAACAACTGTCTGATGTAGAAGAGTTTGAAAATTCATTTGGCAATTTGTTTCTTTTCTTGTTTCGTTTCTTTCTTGACTGTTTCGTTCCAGTCTTGCTAGTCTCCGATATAATCGTGGTGACATTCGTAAATACAGTTACGTCGTTGTTTGTTATCGTTTCCTCGCAGTTCAGTAGGTTTTGTTCCTGTTCTGGAATGTTTTCTGTTCTACAATGTAGAAGGCAGTAAATGTAAACTAAACAAACATAATTACCTTTGAATATTGTAAATGAAGTAATATTTATTGTCGATAAACCACCCAACTTAGACCTACGATACGTTCCTCTGTTATGATCTGAGACAACACATTTTCAGTCATGATTTTATACCAAAGATACGTATATCATTATAAATACCAAGATTCATTGCAATGTTAACACTGTAGTCGAACTCGTCTGTTTTACCGACATTGAGACTGGTCGCTGTAGAACCTTCGCTTTGTGGAGAATGGCAAAAAAGACCGTTTTGGTTTATACGATGCCATATTTGATACGATATAGAATGATTTCACTTATTGACTGGTTTTCATTCATAAACTCGCCGTCAATGACTACTTTTTCATTGTTAAATACAATGAGCTCGCCCAGCTTTTCTTTAGGAAGACAAGTACTTTAATTCGTAAAACTTTCTGAAAGTCTTAGCAGTGATTACAAGTAATAAATGAAAACTTTGTTCATCATTCTGCCATGCATACTCCCCTTATGGATGAAAGTTATTGTTATCATACCGCTGTTGGCTCCCCCAGTCTTCACATGTTGACCTTTGGGTTTTAAAGTTATTACTGGGTCTTCGGTGATGCCTCGATTCTCTCTTGTGGTCTGTATTAATATTTTGTATAAAACAATCATCTGGCAATTTGCTCCTTTTCTTGTTTCGTTTCTTTCTTGATTCTTTCTTACCAGTCTTGTTACTCTCCGATATAACTGTGGTAACATTCGTAGATACAGTTACGTCTTTGCTTGTAATCGTTTCCTCGCAGCTCAGTAGGTTTTGTTCCTGTTCTGAAATGTTTTCTTTCCTACAGTGTAGAAGGCAGTAAACGAAACAAATATAATTACCTTTTAATATTGTAAATGAAGTAATATATAAACCGCTTAACATATATCGATACGTCCCTCTGTTATGATCTGAGACAACACAGTTTCAGTCTTGATTATGTACAAAATATATGTATATCAGTATAAATACCAAGATTTATGGTGCTCTCGAAGTTTTAAACAACATAAACTACGTACACATTCAAACACATTCTATAACATGTTCTTACGTTTAGAGAGTATATACACTTAAATGGCAATACGGGTACAGTATTATCAGTTACCTGAAACGTCGCTTTCGGAGCTTACAGAGCACAAATCCCACAGCGCAACAAACTACCACCACAACACAACAAACTACCACCGGTATGTACAGTAACTGAAATTAAATTGTTTTATTTCTTTTAAAAATACAGCCCAATTTTATCGCTTCAAACGGTAGAAATCTTTAAAGTCACAGACATCCAGATCGTACGGCAACAAAAAAGAGAGATAATTTTTAGATACCAGAAACAATATTGCTCTATTTCTTAAGCTGGCTTTTAAAATTAGCTACTGACAAATTATATGTTATGGAAACACACGAGAATGAGCAGTTTGTACTAACTGTTCCATTCAAAATTGAAAAGCGTTGGTAACGGAATAACTGTGGTTAACTGCAATATTTATAGAAAGTCGTTAGGTACGAATTCATCCATGGTGTATTGATCAAGAAGGTAAATAGGAATGTTTTTATTGCCGAAGCGGCCGGGGTCCAATTCCCGACACTGACTTGTGTTTTTCTTAATTTAAGGTAATTTAGAAGCAGAAATCCATCTTTAAAAAATGTTCATAGTATGATAAAACTTTAATTTTAAAGAAAGACTATTTTTAGCTAAATCTGGAGTCCAGTCCATTTTAAGGCAATAAAATGATGCATATCTATATCAGATTTCAAGCAAACAATAGATTAATGTATGTCTATAGGGCATGGACAAATATTGTAAAAGGATCATTTTTACAGATTTTAGTAAACAAAAGCTTTAATAGGTGTGCTGAAAATACTGATAAAACACACGAATTATTTCCATTTTCCTCGGTTTTAAGTTTGTAATCACGTGCATCATGACCACTGCAACAGAAATGAGTCAAATAAGAAAATGAATGTTCTCACGAACCTTTACTCTAGAAGCAAGTAATCATTCGATTACGACATTTGTTTCTGCGTCTTATAAAACAACTATCTTAAATTTTATTTGTAGAATTTGATCTATTTCTATAGAAGTGTAACATCTGTGTAGGATAATAGGCTTATCATAACATATATAGTATAGTGTAGTACAGGATGCTGTATTCGGCTTGAGTGTATTTTTGCCAGATCGGATCTCACGAGGCGCGCAAGAGTGTGATTCGACCTTGCAAAATCCACGGGAGCCGAATACAAAATCCCAGAACTGGCTGTTATAATGATCCTTTTATTATATACCTCTAACTTCTTGTTTGTTGTTTTGATATTGAACGAAATCTTCAATGTTTATCGATATTAAATGGAACTAAGTGAAGAAGATTTTATGTGCGCGATTTATAGAATTGTGTCAGGTCATGCATATTATTGACAATTGTACGGCAGCATACAATAAGAAAGGTACAATACGGAATATAAAAGGTACAATACGTCTTTTTCTGCCTGTAGATATTTGTTCATGATTGTGAAATAAAAGCCAATACTTTTTTTACATAATTTATATAGGTAAATAATAAAACTTAATATCTTCTCTGGTTACATGATCTCTTTCGACTTATTAAATTCCTTGTAACAAATAATGTTGGGATTATTGAGCAGTGAATGGTGAATGATAAATATAGAGGGAGTTGAACTATAAAATGCTTTGCTAGTGTTCTAGTTGTGTCGTATTGAAGCACTATATGTATCTATTTGGTATTATATTTCCGGTGTTTTAAAAAGAGGCTCAAGTCAACACTTAAACAAGGTAATGGGTATTTTAACCGTCGTGATGTATGTGATGTCCTTGCATACACATAAGAGTAAGACAATTTGGTTTACACAGACCTACGTTGTAAGATAAAACACTGTCAGTTGGACACAATTTTTCGTTGGGGGAAATTGTTTCGCTTGAAATCCAAAATTTTACTTCAATGCAAAAAATCAGGAGCTCTTTTTTTTATTGTCGAAACCATTACTTCCATTCCGTGATTTCCATTTGAAGACGCCAACCCTAAAATTGCAGAGGACCAGTTAAAATTTCTGGAAAATATCTAATATATGTTTTTTTTAGAGCCATATATGGAGACTTTCTTTTTCTTTTCATTTTTTTTTGTGCGTGGACTTGCAAAAACATTTCATAGTACAGTTTTATCAAGGTGAACATATTTCACCGTCATCGACAACTATAAAAATTTCACGCGTTTCGATAGTAATAGCGTGAAATTTTTGTCTATCGCTTTACGTAATCGGTTGACAGAAATTCGTCTGTCGTGTTGACTGAATCGAGACATTCTTGCATAAAAACTACTTTTTTCACTGGATCCACCCATGTATTAACGGTAGAAAAATCGTTTGTTAACAAGGCAATTCACGTGCTGTTAATACATGGTTTTTATTTTTGAAGTGCTTTCCCAGGGACATATATTGTATTTCTGTGCAGATAGACATCTGTTATCAGCGTCTTGTATCTTCATAAAAACCTCTTCTTGTAGCATAAAAGATGCAATCTAATCCATGAAATATTTTGCTGTATCTATTACCAAGACCAAATGCAGTGCCCACAACAATGTTCGTACTCACTTCTCCCGTCAGAAGTCGGCGTCGATTTAGTTTTTGTAGATAACCGTGAATGTTTAAGAATCGCGTGTAACTTGTGCGTTTTTAGGAATCATGTAATATGAACAATTATTGGTAATTTCATGTTTGTAATAACGAGAGATAAAACACTCATTTAAAAATCTTCAGTACGTGCTTTACGTAGTGTTATTGATTTATGGGCCCTGGCTCTGAATATTTAAAACATGTTTACCGTTTCCAAGAACAGCAGAATGGTAATTAAAAAATGTAGCGGAATCGTGAAGTCATAACCTATGACAACAATTCATTTAGTCGTCATATAATGTTTTCAATGCAAGAATAGCGACTTCGGATTCGGTCTTGGTCACAAACATTCCCGCGGGCTTCTGCAGACGTTAATACACAAAAACGTGTATTATCCCTACATTATAGAAATATGTAGAACATAATATGTAAGTTGTCATTTTACCAGACGATTTCTCACAAAGAACGTCGCATAAATCATTTAGATATGGACATGTGGCAGCCGGATAGAATAATGGATGAAGAAAGTAGAATTTTATCCAAGTTAGAGATTATATTAGAATCTAAACGGCAACATGTGGAACAGAAAATCAACGATATTTCTCAGAATCAGATTTCGGCGTGTTCCAAGCTTGACAATTACATTTTCATGAGGAAAGGTCAACTGAGCAGCAGTTCATGGTAAATGCTAAAGTAATGTGCCAAGATTGGTTTTGGATTGCAGGCATGTCAATTCGTCGCTACTCAGGTAAAATGTTTGCTATGAAAATCATGATTTAGCGAGGCAGAGTTTTTCTAAAGGTGTCTTTCTCTATACCTTTCATATTAAAGGAGCGTGCCACCACGTTATGTTTCTTCTCGAGCATACTACTTATTAAGGTTTTCATGGACAGAGTCCAGCAAAAAAGATATTATGTTTTCCCATTCAGTATATCTGCTGCTGGATATATCAAGAGTAGTCATCAAGAAATGGAGCGATTTCGGAAATTCGGTTTAGCTGAAGAAAAATGTCAATGGGAACCTACACAGCATTCCATTTGGGTAGGCTTTTTTTGGGGACAAAAAGGATGGTATAATGAAAGTAACAGACGATCAAATATGTAGGGTAGAGCTTTTGTTAGACAGTTTGAATAAATCTGTATTCAAGGGAGTTGTTTTATTTCCCGTAATAGAATTAGCATATTTAACTGGACAGTTGTTCACGATGATGATTATTTCGAGTCTGTTGCAAGGCTGAGAACCAGATAGCTATATGACTGTGTCAACAACAGAGCAAGCTAGTATGCTTCTGTCAAGATAAGCAGTGGTGCTTTTGAAGAACTGATTTTTTTGGAGAGAAAATCTCGGGAATTTTAAAAGAGTGCCCGCTACAGTCTGAATCTAGTGATAAGGCATACGTCTTAGTTTACGCCAGTGAATCTGGAAATTGTAACTACGCCAACGTCTTTGTTGACTTCAGTAATTTTGGTTTCGTTGTTTATATACAAGGTAACGCTTAAAGCGAGGTAGTAGGTTCTTGGTTAGAATCCAAGCAACTTACGTTCTACATGGCATGAGCTTGAGCCAGTGTACAGGGTAGTACATTAATCTGTTCCAAAGCTGCAAGGGAAAGAAGTCTTGATTAACACAGATAATAAAATTGTGTGTACAGTGTTGAAATCAGGTAGTAACAAGCCTCATTTACAGCAGGTGGCTCTATAGGTAGGTAACTTGTGCACCGATAATTACGTAAGGTTGCATTCACGTTGGTTACCAAGGAAATATAATACTGATGCTGAATTTCTCAGCTGTTGTACAGACGGTGGTGATTGGTCAGTTGTTAAGTGGGTTTTCAAAGTTTTAGACGGCAAATAGGGAACGCACACGTATGATCGTTTTGCTTGTCATTATAATGTCAAATGTAAAAAATATCAATTCCAGATATTGGTGTCCTGGTACTTCCTGAATAGACGCTTTTTTTATTTAAAATTGGGTAGGCGAAAACAATTGGTTACTTCCATCTCCAAGACTAATTATGCGGTGCATCAGTAAAATAAAGTATCTCAAATACAGTGGCTCTTTAGTAGTGCCTTGTTGGCACTATGTACCATTTTGACCTTGTTTGTTTCCTGCGGGAACACGAGCAAGTTTCATTAAATATGATTTTCAGTTTCATCCCGAAATTCTTACTTAACGGGGTTGTTGCAGAAACCGCGTTTTCGACGGAAGAAGGCCTTTGAGAAAACACGGGTCTTACTTCACAGACACCGCACGGAAGATGGGAGATTTTCTCGTAAAAAGTGACGGTACTGTGAAAAATAATTATGCCAATTTTGTTAAATGGGAAAATCACATCAAATCAAAGATATGTAATAGTGTTCCAGTCTCACCATTTCTTATTTCCATCTATCTAACCGGCTTATTAGATAGAAAGTGTTCTCATGCCGTTGTTTCATCTACAGGCTACGGAATTAAATGGGATCATTCACTTCTACCAGATCCTAAAATTTGCTTGAAACTAAGCATCTTCATTCTAAACAAATCAAAAAAATGGAACACATTTCCTAAGAAATACTCACTGAACTTTGTGCAAAGTATACAAGTAATAATGACAATTTTGTTATTAGAGATCTTTGCATCATTGTATTGGCTTATGCCGCATTTTTAAGGTATGAAGAAATAAAAAAGCTCCCTTTTGATGACATTACTTTTCATGAATATTATTTTTTCATTAAAAATTGATAGAAGCAACACTGACCAATATCGCTTAAGGAAAGAAATGGGAGTCATTAGCATTTTCATATGTAATGCTACAGAGATATTTGAGCGTATCGAAACAAAGTGTTAACAGTTCAAAATTTTCATTTTGGCAAGGCTGAATGTCGAAAGGTAGTAGCTTATTTACAACGAGAAATGTTTAAGATACACGCGAACAGAAGAAACATTGGTCCACAGAGTGAAAGAAGTTGCTGGAGATTTCAACTCGGACTTGCATTGTTCAAGGTCCGGAGGCGTAACTACCGCTGCTAACGCAGGCGTAAATGATCGTTGTTTGAAACGACACGGTCGTTGGAAAGCAGATAGCAGTAAGGATGGCTATGTTGCCGATTCTTTAGACAGGTTAGAAGTGCCTAAGCAGTTGGGTTTATAATTCTATCAGTTTGTTTACACACTCACGAGCAAGCCCGTGCTTTTCGGTAATCTAAATGTTAGCCTGGCCTTGTATACTGTGTTTGTGTGTAGTAAAAGCTAAACATTACATGCGTTCCGATAGTAAAGGCGTGAAATTATTGTCTATCGCGTTACGTATTCAACAAGGTGAAATTGGTCAGTCGTGTTTACTGAATCGAGGCATTATAGTAATGTGTAGAAAATCATTCTACCAGACGTACATACAGAGGATGTCGCATAAATCATTTTGATTTTAAGGGACTCGCCAACACATCTGAGGTGAGAAGCAATGTTTTTCTAAAAAAAAAAAATCAATTATGCATAACCAAAGTTCTCGTGTACAAGGTAGTAAACCGTAACGACACTTTCCAAACAATGCAGAAAATGTGTATTCTCCTTGCATTGTTTCAGTATCTAACTCTTATTTTCATTCACTTCAGTTTCAGTGTCATATATGCATACTTTGCCAAACTTGTTGGAAATGAACCTGTTGAAAAATTGCATACGGTGTTTGTGTTTTATTGTAGTTAACTGTTCAGCGACGATTCATGATTTTAATGAAATAATGGCGTATATTCTAAAGCGACAGGCTTGTAAACTTGACTTACTGTAATACCTGGAACCAGAATAGCTTTAAGTTATATTTTATTGCTGTTATGTATGTATAAGCGATGACACCTAGTAAAAACAAGGATGCATAGTTATATCTATATTTTTCCGAAATGAATAAAGTGCATGATCTTTTCTGTTCTACACCACATTCCAATAAACATAAATAAGTTCAAAATGGTTGAAGTATTCTCATCCAGTTGTGATTTTAACCAGGTTTTCGTAGAAAACCAGTTAACCAGTTATTATATTGGGGTATGTCGTCGGGCGGGCGGGCGTCAAACTTGATTTCCGCACAATAACTTTAGTTTGAAAAAAGCTATAGACACCAAATTTGGCCTGTAGATAGACGATAAGGAGACAAAGGTAGGGTTTGCATTTTGGGTCATTTGGGTCAAGGTCAAGGTCGCTGTTGCTAAAAAATAGAAAGTTTGGTTTCCGCACAATAACTTTAGTTTGCATTGATGTATTGAAATTAAACTTGGCCTATAGTTAGCTTATAGAAAAACCAAGGTTGAAATTATATATGGGGTCATTGGGATCAAATTCAAGGTCAGGATAACTTAATTAATCTTCACACGGAAAATTCCACGGTAGCGCAGTGGTCTAGAGCGGTGGGCCAAAAGCTACTTTTTAGTCAGTGTGACGGAAGGGTTCAAATCCTACTGAGATCCAAACATTTTTTTTTGATAAAACGGTCATTTTAATGTAATTTGTTCAAGGTAAAAGTCACAGTTACTAAAATAGATTTTTTCCTCTAAAAATACATTGTTTTCTCAGTGTGATCATCAAAAAGGTGGCTTTTGTTTTATAATTTTAGTTTGGACTTATTTACTGCCACCAAACTTTGTGTACAGCAAGCTTATCTGAAGAATTAGCTTTAAATGATATTTGGGGCCACTGTTACTTAAAATAGAAAACTGGCTTCCACTCAATATCTTTAGTTTTGGTACACTTGGTGTGTAGATAGCTTTCATCAAACACAAAAGGTTGGGAATGTATTTGAGTTCACTTGGATCTTGGTCAAGGTCAGTGTAGCTAAAAATAGAAAAATGGGATCATATTTGAAATAAAAAAAATGCTGTGAAATGGAAGGGTGTCGGTTCAAATCTTACTGAGATCCAAAACTTTTTTTTTCTTTTTTCGTTTTTTTTGTGTGACAAAAAGGTCATTTTAATGCCATTTTGGTAACTAAAAATAGGAAAAATATGGTCATTGTTTTAATAAAAATACATGTATAATAGAATATGACCATTATTTCAAAGAACCTGTTGGCGTGATGCAACTGAAAACCTGGTTTTCGTGGAATTTCTACGTTTCTTGTCTTTGTATTGCTTCCAATGTGATATTGAATAAATGAAATTATTGTTGATCACCACCGATCTGTTGTACAGGCCAACAGTACAAACGATAGTACTTATCTGTTACGAAAACTTATGCTTATGTTATGGTGACAATGATGGGTTATGTAATATTTGAAACATATCGTACATATTGACAACGTATTACTCACCAACATATTTTCGAATTCCATCATTACAACCGATCCTACGTTGGAATTTAGGGTTTTCCAAAGAGTGGTTTTTCCAAAACGTTATCTTTTAGTCAAAACTGCGTACAATTATCACTGATAACCTATTTAGAAGTCAGACGCTTGATTGGCGCATATTAAAGAAGGGTTTACTACCTATATGTTTACTAAAACTAGTCAAGTTTAATTTAATAAAGGTTTTGGGTATAAAAGCAACTTTTCAGATATTTATTTTTTTCTGAGTGAGTTTAACGTTTGTAAGTACTGAAAGATTGTTATTCTGTAATCGACAATAAAACTTATTAGTAGTATACAACAGGCACGTAGCCAGCCAGACGTTTAAAAGTAGGGAGGCAAATTTATGGGGGTTCGTGGTTTCCGCACAATAACTTTAGTTTGGAACAAGCTATAGACACCAATACTGTAATAAATGGAGCCAAGAAGAAAAAATCGACCGTTCCTTTCCATGCATTTCCAGTATTTTTGAATCATTTTGTGGAGCAATTGGGTATGGAAGAACTCACAGCTGTCGATTCGGATATTTCTTTTTAGATTTACATCTCTCCATATATGACAATATTATGCATAGCAAAATTTATGACAAAAGGGATGATTTTATCTTTTGTGTCAATTTGATAATTTCCCCAATCCGGACTGGCAACATCTAATGGGGTATATATTTTACTATCAGTTCGATGCTACAGAGCGAGAAATCATGTTGAGGATTTCAGTGAACGTGTCTTTGGTTTTAAAACTCATAAGTAAAATGTGTGAGGACACTTCTGTGAGAGGATTTCTGTGAACGTGTCTTTGGTTTTAAAACCCATAAGTAAAATGTGTGAGGACACTTCTGTGAGAAGGTATATCAAAACCCATTTTTTATGGGAAATTGGTTTGTCATTAATGTCCCGTTTAGCGACCTGTGGTTTTCCAATTTTTCTATTTTACAAATTCGTAAGATCCAGGGTCATTGCAATTTCCTGCTGTATTTTGGTAAAGTTATAACACGTTTTGTTAAAGCGGTTATGACCCAGCTGTTTTGAGACTTACCGAATATGTAGTGTTCAAGCCTTTAACCGTTGGATATACTTCCCTCTTTGATTGCGTCTGACGGAACAGGCAGAGGGCAGTTTTTATATCTCAGCGGGACTAAGTTGTTTTGTATTTGTCTTGTTGCCTGTTTTGTCGAGCCCTTAATGGTGTTTCTCTTGATGTTATGTCTGAGAAGTATTTCTTTTGTACATGCATTTTTGGTTCTTTAGGTTTGCATTTAATGTTAACTTACAAGAGCATCTTGTTGCCACACCTGACTGGAATTCCTTTTGTTGTATGAGGTTGGGTGTTCACCAATAAACGTTCCAAGGCGATGCAAAACTTTGATCCTTTTGTTTTTTTTTGTCCTCGCGTGTGAGTGCATGTGTGCGCGTATGTGTGCGTGCGTGTGCGTTGTGTGTACGCGTGCGTATGTGTGTGTGTGCTACTCGCGTACACGTCCGCGTGCTGTGGTTTGAACTTTGGGGAGGCTGCGTTCTTGAAGCGTGCCAGAGTGTTTTATTTTACCTTAATGTTGAGGCCAGAATATTTATTTACTTTCTCTTCCTCTCTGAAATTCCATCCCTTCAAGCCAACTGCCTGAACGACTGTTACTGTGAGTGCATCGAAATCTGCAGACAGGATGGAATCTGCCGATTCTGCACCGTCAATCATAATTACGATACCAACCAACTTTTTAAGTAAGGCATGGCTAATGGGTGTGAAACTTGTACATAAGAGGTGCTGTAGTGTAATTTATTTTACACATAAATAGGAAAAAATACCTGTAAATAAGTAAATAAAAGATAATAATATGGAAGAGGTGGCATCAGCTTGCTATTTTTTCATTATTAAGTTTACTGATTCTTCCAGGGAACCACCTTTGCCTCAGTGTAGCTACGGGCCTGTACAATAACACAAGCTTTCTGAATTATCATGGTCATATATATGTTTATAATTGTCTTATTGTATATAATGATAACATCAGTTTATGAAACGCCTCGTGTTGCCACTGTTGTTGTTGCTTTACTTTATATTCATATATATTATAACTGTGCACAACTGATATTTTGTGAAAACGTGTATATTATGTACTTATGCAACCATTTATCTTTAGCCTGCTGGTGGCAAGTGTTCCTACCTTTACGAACAGTGCACATCCGCGAATTCTCATCTTCGTCTGTGCTGTTCGATATTTAGTCAGTAAATTTTCAGTGAATTCCTCTTCAGATAATAAATGGTTCTGCCCAAATTGAATAATTGGCTATTCCATTTTTTAGAAATTTGGCAGGGGAAAGTTTAATGATAAGACTACAGACAATACGCCAAATAGTTTTGTTGTATGTTTTACAGATTGTCCGGCGTCTCAGTCAAGCACCTCAGTTCACAGTCCAACAGGCCAACACAATAAACATAGAACAAAAAATAAATAAAAAAAACGAATGAATTTGATATCAGTTTCATTTACAGCATCAAGGGTACAGATGACCCTAATGAAAAATCTTCATGTATACATATTTGAACAGTACTGACTATGCACATCCTTTTTTTAAACCAATGCCAACATTTATCCTAGCACGACACTCAACTCTGCTGTAACAAGATAGTTTCGCAAGATTCAATTTGTCCTTTATTGTTTACGTATCGTTGCAATGTGTGCTTTTGTTGGTTTTTAAGTCCCACGGTGCGAGGCTACAATATTCTATAGTATGTGATAACTATAGAATCTTTGCTTTGCGAGTGACCTCCGTCGTCAGATAAGCATGAACTCTGCCTATTTTTGGAAGTACGTAAAATCACCCATTGTCCTCTAAATTACATATATTTGATATTCCTAAAAAATCTATTACCAGTGCGAATGAGAAGACGGATTGTTGCAAAAAACAACAGTTTTATATATCACATAAATGGCCAAAGTAAATGTTCTTTTAATATTTCCAGACACTTAAAATATGCTAACTTTATTTTGACATTCTCTGTACTTGTATATTATTTGTGTTCTTTTGTTCAGATGTGAACAAACCAAGTAGTCAATACTTTGTAACTTTAATCAAAATACTATTGATATTTTTTTCAAGTTGTGAAATAAACCTAATTTTTTAACCCTCTCGCCACCTTGGCTGTAGCCCATTTTTCGAGTATTTTGATATAAAGATTTTTTTTTCAAATTAACCAAAATCAAAGTCTGCACTTTCATAGTGTTTTGGCTCTAGACTATCTTTCCATACCGCCTTCCCCGTCCCCGCCTCTCAGTCTCTTTAAATGTCTCATTTACACATATTGTGTAGAATATGTATACACAAGTTCGTGCAAAATGAGGCACGGGGAGGCATGCTTCTTTATAGCAATATTTCTCTTATCCATACATATATCAGTAATAGTAATTGCAGTCTTCATCATTTACTTCGTAAGAGGGATATGTTCGAAATCTAAAACCAATATTTGCAAAACATACGTTGTGACCAAATTTGCAGAATATCCGGACAAGTTAATTTTTGGGTAAAGTCTTAGGTAAAATATTAAGGTATCCTCCAGGGTCCAAAGTTCGATAGAGTCCAAACTTCGATGACATAATGTTTACCTCGCGTGTCTCGCGATATTTATGACGTCATACATTGCATCGTGAGAAAAAGTTTTACTACCGTAGTAGCTACAAGTTGTGTAAACAGACATCTGAAAATGCGTTTTAAACAGGTATATAAACTTATGTAAACTATTAACATGTATTTTAACATTAATTTTACTAATCCCAATTACCCTTTCCTTAAAATGGCCCCTTTTATCACCTACTATGAATTATAAACCTGTCTTGTCAGTTCGTCTGCAATGTTTACAATTTTATCAATGACAAGTGGTAAACCGGAAGTTGTTATTTAAGGCCAACAAAATTTTATGTTGTGTTTCTTTTTGACATGTCCCTATATATTTTTCAAATATATTTTAGGCACAGCCACAGAAGATTATGAATAAGTATAGATCTTATTCACCAACTACACTCACCAATGCCTATCTGCATGTTAAGGATACAGGGATGTCAGTTAGAAAAACTGCCAGAATATATAGAGTTCCTGAAACAACATTAAGGGACAGAATTTTGGGTAATATTCATCCAGACACTGTATCTACAGGGAAACCTCCATTGTTTAGTCTTAGTGAAGAAGACAAGTTAGCCAAACACATAAAAACTATGGCTGGTTTTGGTTATGGATACTCCCGGCAAGAGTGTGTCGATATCGCATCAGACTATGCAGTGCACCTAGGTAAACGGTCTAAGGACAGTCCCTTAACAATGAAATGGATACGTGGTTTCTTGAAAAGATGGCCAGAGCTACGTGTGCTAAAACCTAGAGGTCTTGAACATGCAAGGGTAAAGATGGCATCCCAGAAAGTTGTTTCTGAATACTATGATAACCTTGCAGCTACCCTACAGGAGCATGAGTTGACTGATAAGCCCCATCTTATATTTAATGTAGATGAGTAGGGACTGCAAATTGACCATAAACCACCTCACATAGTTGCCAGCTCAGCCTGTTGTCCATCTGCAGTAACCTCTGGAAAAGGCAAGACAATTACACTTCTTGGTTGTGGAAGTGCCACTGGAGTAGCAATTCCCCCTTTCTTTATTTTCCCGGGAAAGCGTATGCGTCCAGAGCTTTTGGAAGGAGCCTCCCCAGGTGCTGACGGCACTGTAAGTGAAACTGGCTGGTCCAATGGTGTTATATTCAGGCACTATCTTGAAAATCATTTTTTGAAATTTGTGCCAGCCAGGGGTGACCAGAAGATTCTTCTCATTATGGATGGACACAAGTCCCATGTTTCAGTTGGTCTTTCAGAGTGGGCTTGGCAAAATGGCATAGTGTTGTTTATATTACCAGCTCATACCAGTCACTTGCTTCAGCCGATGGATGTATCATGTTATGGCCCCTTTGAACGTATATACAATGTACAGTGTCATAAACTAATGCGGGAGTCCTCTGCTACCATAAACAGATACAATGTTTGTGAAGTTGGATTCAAGGTTTACACAAAGGCTCTCTCACCTGACAACATTATTTCAGGGTTCAGGCGCACAGGAATATTCCCTTTGAATGTAAATTCTGTACCAAGAGAATATCTACTGCCAGCAGAAGTATTCAAGGATAACGCTAGCCAGGAGACAGTTGAGGGAGGGATAAATGTAAGTGAGGAGAATATTGATACAGTTGAAGTTAGTGATGGGTTAACAGTGGAAATGTTTGAACAGAAGGAGAAAAGACTGAAACATGTGAAGAGTGAAAAGAAAGTTAAACCCAGGAAAACCATGAGCAAGATAGTTTCAGGAAAGCAAATTAACCAAGATGTGTTGAAGAAAATGTCTGAACATGAACTATCTCAAACAAAAAAACCCTCAGAAAAGAAAGAAATTCCCAAGAAAACACAGCCTATCAAGACCCAAACCAAGAAAACATCAACCAACATGTTAAGTGTAGACCCAGTGCCCGGGCCATCACATTATAACTTGGTCAGTGACAGTGAAGATTCTAACTCAGAAATTGGAGAAGAGGAGCTTTGTTGTGTTTGTGGCCTGTTTACACCTGAGGCACTTTCAAGATGTACATCTCTCAGTTTTGTCAAGTGGGTCCAATGTGATGGACTACGAAATGGTTACCCATGCAAACACTGGGTACATTTGTCATTCTGTACAAAAGTATGGGTCATAAGGAGGGGAGACAAATTCCTGTGTTCCCACTGTGATAATGAAGAGTAGAGAAATTAACAAAACATTTATACACAGTTGTAACAGTTTATTTTAGTTTAGTGTTTGAAAAGTTTGAACAAATTTATTGAAGTTGACAATTTAATTATAGTTAACTATTTTCCAAGGACAATCACCCAATTAACTTTTTTGACTTGCCTAATTTGTACTGTTCCCGCGTGCTATGACGTCATCGAATCAAAAGACATGGTGTAATGGCGGACATTGTTTATGATAGTGTGTGAAGTTTAATAGGATACTTTGAGTTGTGTGAGTGCATATGTGACATATATGGGTGCATTTATGAGGGAAAAGATTATTTTATCCAGGTAAGTAAACTTTTAAGTTCTTTATTTTGGTTTTATTGCATTTCAAACGGATTGTTTCGTTAACATATCGAACTTTGGGCTCTCCAGGATAGTTAACACCGAATGATAATCGCAAGTACGTAACATCCGTATGCGATTTCGGCATTCTCCAGATGTAACGGACAGTCGCGTGCGCGGTTAATTACAATTACTCTCAAAGAATGCTGAATGGCAGCACGTAATCATACGGAAATTGTCGAGTGCAGTTACGGGTCTAGTGCTTTAAAACTGTTAGAGGTCCTTATCAGTATTCAGTTGGAATTCCAAACCTCAGCTTGAACTTACTAAAACTTTCTTTAATTTTTATTAGTCACAAAAAAGAAACGTTCAACAAACAGATAATGAATGTTTCACCAAACCTCGTATGTATGATTTCTAGTATAGATCTAAATGTTTTGTGCATATGCTATTGCAAAATGATATTTGGTAATCTGAGATCCTTCGATAAAGTTCTATTCTGTTTTTAAACGACCAATTAGGAATATGAATTATGTCAAGATTTTCGAGGTTCCAATTTTCGCTGTCGTCCAAAGCAGAAGATAATTTCCACTTAAAATGTAGGTTCTTGATCCGTCTTGATCTGAAACATAAACAAAAGATCTAACATTGTTCGCAAAACATTTATGCAGCAACGTTTCAGGTCGATCAATCAATTCATTTTATTTTATAGTTTGTTAATTATTTTTATTACTACATTAAAACATTTTTATATAAAAATCTATTTTAAACTTGTCTACAAATGTAAAACGAATTTCTAAATAGCAAAATAACCCCTCACCCAACCTGATCAATAAAATAAGTGTTGACCTCTTTTTTCCAACCAATCACATAAGGGACAACTTATCCTTTTTCTAAGAGTGTTTTTGTAAAGAGAGTTATTAGGAGGCTGATCTTTTTATAGCTACATTGCAGTAATAAATACACTAAGTGAAGTCGAACATTCATCATTTAGAAACCACGGTCAGTCTCTATGCTCCCTGCCTATTGATTTCATAATGATGAAGATTTCACTTCATGGCCACTATCACTAAGTGATCGAAGATTCTTAAACGTTTGTGGTAAAAAAATAAGTTTAGAGACGTTGACACGTATAAATAGATAATCCGAGATTTTGGTTTAAATTTATCATATAAGCTGTGTTTATTGAGACGAAAGCTGGTTTCAGTAGATTCCGAAAAAAGCATGTACACTGAACTTGTTTATGACCTTTTTAAAAAAGAGTCATGAGTAGAATTATATAAATATGATGATTGATATTGGACTTGTTGAAATTTATGTAAAAATAAAAAGCTCCAAATCTGAGAAGAGTACTTCAGGTAATGTTTAAGATATTAGCAAAAGATAAAATGTTCTTCAGAAGACTTGTGTATTTCAAAGAAAACTTATTTTTTGTAGCATTTGAACTTTTTGAAAACAACTGCTTATGTGCCGTGTCCTTCTTAGATGTAAAGTCAATCTTCCATACAATATTGTTGTTCTTTCACTTCCGTTTACGAAGCCACCGAATGACGAATGAGAGCATTCTGGGAAGAGAATGTTGTAAAGCACTTCATAAAAACAATAATTACCTCTGGATTTGTTGTGTTGCATTGAGGAGCGACAAATGTTTCCAACGGATTATCTTCATAGTACGCCTGGAAGTAATTTGAGTTCGTCCACATTTTTGTTACCTGGCCAGGAAACTTTCTGTCATAGCCTGTAAAATTTAACAACAAACTTTGGGCATTAGCAGTATGTGATTCTATTAATGTTTATGTGCATAAGAATAATTAGACCATCACAAAGACAAAAACATGGTTTAAACATGTAAATTAGTATTTTAATGCACGTAGGCAGAAGCTGATCCATAAATTTAGAAGAAGAAAAGCCAGTTCCAGAGAACGCTGCCACCCGTCAAGCAATTCGCATGGTAACAGACGAACGTGTAAACATATACAAGTGCACACAGACTGAGTGCACATATACACAAAATAATGGAAGGATGGAAAAATAGAAACATACCTGTAACATACAGACATAAACATACAGGAATAAATATATCTTTTAAAATTTCTAATTATAGTTAAGCAGTGTGACTGAAATTGTTATTTGTATCCCATCATTTTATCCATCCCTCCATCCTTCCGTTAAATCGTATGACAACAACAAAAACTTTAAATATCCTGACTAAATTATGTTTGAAGGCAATGAGAAGATAAGAAATTCATCTCTATATTGTTGGTAAGACAAAAAAATTGTATTTGCTATAATTGCAAAGGACAAAGCTGAAATGCACAAAAATACAGTCCTTGCAATACTACTTGAAATTTTTTCTTGAAACCAAATTAAAAAATACTTAGTGTAGATTTACTTATTTTATGTTGCTAAAAATGTGGTTTTGCACACGACTGTTATAATATAAATTGTTTAGAATCATGAAAAACAAGAGCTGTTGGAGGACAGCAACTCTCGGCTATTCAACAGGCTTGTCAAATGAATGAATACAAATAAGTCAAACAAGAGCTCCATCAAGCGAGGCAATATATGCTCGAAGTGTTACATCAGAGGATGGGAGCAAAATTTAAAGAACTTGACTGTTGAAGCCCAAAGGACAGGAACAACAAAGTGAAGAAATTAAAAAAAATCAAAGTCAACAAAAAAATCCTTACCAGGTACAGGTATGTTAAAATACACCTAAAAATTGGAAGTACCATCAATGTTGTACCACAGAAAAGTAGCCTTCGTTTTTCCCTACGACCAATAATAAAAAAGTTTCAATATAAGCTATTAATTTTAATTTTATAGTAACATAAAAGGGAAGAAATTCAAAAACGTTTTACAGTAAGTGAACAAAAAAGGGATCTGTTAAATAAAAACTAGACTACTGCAAGGACACGAAACAAGAGCTGTCCAAGGGACAGCGCGCTCGACTTTTCTCAGTGCTTGGCTCTGAATTAGAGCTTTGCCAGTAAAAAAATTCCAAGTTAAAAGGGACATAACTCTGTTAAAATTCAAATCAGAGTTATGGGTATTGTGTCTCCTGGTGCAGACTTTGATAGTGAATATCTACAATGTATTTCGAGTTTCAAGTCAAAAGCTTTAATAGTAACAGAGATATTCGACTTTATCAAAAACTTTAACCAAAAATTATAAGTTAAAAAGGGGCATAATTCTGTCAAAATTCAAATCAGAGTTATGGGAATTGTGTCTCCTTTACCTTGAAGCGAGACACCCAAAACATGCACTCTGCACGTCGTCTCGGTGTGGTGAACATTTGTTTCAAGTTTCTTGTGGTTCAAGAGTTACAGAGCGGACACAAAATTAATAACAGTCAGAAAGACAGGCGGATGAACGGACGGACGGACGGACGGACACTGGGGATATAACATAATACGTCCCTTCGAATACTGGTAAAGCAAAATGTTCCATTTTACAGTCCTGTCTCAGAGAAGTATGTTTTAAAGCTGCAATTAATGAATATGAGTCAAATTCAGTCAAAATGCTTGATAGAGTTGCCTCCTTTTTACAGACTGTGGTCATGATGGTAAACAAGTATGCAAAATATGAAAGCAATATCTCAATGGACTTTGAAAATATCTGGAGTGGTACGCAAACTTTAACATTACAATAAGCATATTCTAATTCAAAAAGGGGCCATAATTCAGTCAAAATGCTTGACAGAGTTACCTCCTCCTTTTTACAGACTGGGGTAATGATGGTAAACAAGTATGCAAAATATGAAAGCAATATCTCAATGGACTTTGAAAATATTTGGGGTGGTACGCAAACTTTAACATTACAATAAGCATATTCTAAGTCGAATAGGGGTCATAATTCAGTCAAAATGCTGGATAGAGTTGCCTTCTCCTTTTCTCAGACTGGGGTCATGATTGAAAACATGTATGCAAATTATCAAAGCAATATCTCGGGTGGTAGCAAACTTAAACATTTGTGTGACGCTCACGCTCACGCTCGCTTATGCTCACGCCTACGCCGGGGCGAGTAGGATAGCTTAGGACCCCTATTCTTCGAATAGTTGAGCTAAAAAGGGATATAATTTTGTAAAAATGCAAGGTAGAGTTATGTAATCTGTGCATTACATGTCAGATCATGACAGTGAACAAGTATGTGAAATTTCAATCCATTCCAACAAGTGGTTACTGAGATACCAGCTTACATACAAAAACTTAACCAAATCGTGACGGTGACGCTAGGGCGAGTCCAATAGCTCTACTATTCTTTGAATAGTCGAACTAAAAGGTTCTGTACATGGCAGTTGTTTTTATTAAGTAGTATTAGTATTACCATAGTAATCCTTACATAAACTATCATAAACTGGTTGCTAGACTTTATCAGAATGTTTTTTTTTTTTTTCAAAATGAATGCACGTCTGCATCTAAACTTAATGTACACGTGTTATTTCCTGCCAAGAACCTGAGTTGGGTTATAATCCATCGGACGCAAATCTAGCATTAATTTATAATATTTAATAGTCCCAAAGTAGTAGTCGTTGCTACATGTCAGTAAATATGCACATTGCAGAGAGGGGCAAACATAATCAAATAATAGCCGCAGCATAATGCGGTTGGCATTTGACGCAACGTCAAACTTCTATTTTTAGTATCTACTTTTACTTTGACAAGCATGTCGTAAATAAACCATAGCTAAATGTTTGAATAAACAGTCAGTTTTGTTATGATGCATACCTATGTTTATCATTGATGGAGTCTCCATATGCAGGTCAGTACTGCTGCATGCACAGTAAGTACAACTACGGGACCAAATTACGAAAGACCCGTGGTGACATTTCAACTTCATTATTTCACGATTTCTGCTTCCTGATTTCACGATTTCCACTTCATGAATTCACGAATTCACGATTTCTGCTTCCTGATTTCACGATTTCCACTTCATGAATTCACGATTTCACGATTTCCACTTCATGAATTCACAATTTCACGAATTCACGATTTCACGAAAAAACTTCACGATTTCTTGATTTCACGGTTTCACGATTTCTTGATTTCACGATTTCCACTTCATGAATTCAAGAATTCACGATTTCCGCTTCATGAATTCACGATTTCACGATTTCCACTTCACGAATTCACGATTTCACAATGATGAAATCGTGAATTCATGAAGTTGAAATTGTGAAATCGTGAATTCGTGAAGTGGAAATCGTGAATTCGTGAAGTGGAAATCGTGAAATCGTGAATTCATGAAGTGGAAATTGTGAAATCGTGAATTTGTGAAGTGGAAATCGTGAATTCGTGAAGTGGAAATCGTGAAATCGTGAATTCATGAAGTGGAAATTGGGAAATCGAGAATTCGTGAAGTGGAAATCGTGAATTCATGAAGTGGAAATCGTGAAATTGTGAATTCGTGAAGTGGAAATCGTGAATTCAGGAAGCAAAAATCGTGAAATCGTGAATTCATGAAGTGGAAATCGTGAAATCAAGAAATCGTGAAGTTTTTTCGTGAAATCGTGAATTCGTGAAATCGTGAATTCATGAAGTGGAAATCGTGAAATCGTGAATTCAAGAAGTGGAAATCGTGAATTCAGGAAGCAGAAATCGTGAAATCATGAACTCATGAAGTGGAAATCGTGAAATCAAGAAATCGTGAAATCATGAAATCGTGAAATCAAGAAATCGTGAAGTTTTTTCGTGAAATCTTGAATTCGTGAAATCGTGAATTCATGAAGTGGAAATCGTGAATTCGTGAATTCATGAAGTGGAAATCGTGAAATCAGGAAGCAGAAATCGTGAAATAATGAAGTTGAAATGTCGTACCAAATCGAATGGCTATGGTGTCTGTTTTGGTGTTATTGGGTACAATTTACATTATCAGGTGCATAATTTGTTCGTTGGGACTTAATGTCGTGGATAAGTCGAACCACGAAATTTAGGAAAATTAATCCCCAGCAAGTAGTAATGATTTCACAGTAAATGTTTATTGTTTTTTATTAACAAGCAGCCATTGCTCGACTATTCGAATTGTAGTCCCAGATGCAGGAATATTACCCTAAATGTTAAAATGTCAATAGAGTTTCGAACCAGTATCTGCATTAGTCTTGGAGATAGTAAGTTGCATGCGAAATGGGGGCATAATTTAGTCAAAATGCATGGCAGACTTACAAGGCTTGATGCTATCAACTAGTTCTATATCCCCAAAGATGTCATGTGGATAATTCAATATCTGCATTAGTTTTGGAGACAGCAACTTGAATGCAAAACTTTAAGTAGGATTTTATAAGTCCAAAAGGGGCATCATTTGCCAAAAATACAAGTTAGAGTTATGAGACTTGACCTAGTGAGGTTGGAAATTGACCTAGAAAAAGAAACAAGAGCACCGACTTGCGGGTGCAGACGCTCATCTGATTTTTTTGTCTCTGTATAATAGAAATATTGACTTACCTATGATTTTTTTTCTAAGTCAAAAAGGGGCCATAATTGTTGCAAAAAGCCATGCAGAGTTACAGAACCTTCTGTGCAGTGTCAGCTTTTAAGGTAGTTCTGCACGTTTGATAAACCGGAAGTGATGGCGTAACGCCATTTATCCGGAAACATGAAATAAAACCTGGATTCGGCGTACGGAAATGAAATGAGTAAATTATTACAAGGGCAATGGTACTGTCTTTCTAAAGTTAAAATATGATATTAAAACATTCAAAATAATGTCTTAAAATTAATGTGAAAAGTGCGGCTCACTTAAATCAAGGTCAAATATCTCAAAATTAAGCAAATGGACCTATAGATTTTAATTCACCACATTATAGGCCATATGTTTATTTACAGCTGTGGGAATTTTCATTAAATTCTACATTGTAGGGAAATTTCTATTCACAAAAATGTTATGAAAGTTATGATTTTCCCATAGACTTCCATTATGAAAAATTGTGTGCGTTCTATTTGTTTCAAATCAGTAAAATCAAGCACACGCACACGATCCTATCTTTTTTATTTGCTGAATTTTCTAGGTATATTCTGAAGTTTTGAAAAATCATAGTTTAATCAAATTCTACATAATTGTAGAAAAAATGTCGATCCAAACGTGCTGAACTATGTACTTAAAGCGGCATGCCTCCAGATCGTTCGACAACAACAAAAAAAACAACAACAAAAAAAAACACTTTTTCTTTAGATATCTTGAAATAAATGCTGTATTTAAGAAGGCTTTAAAACTTCATTACTGACGAACTTTATGTTACGGAAACACATGAGAATTTGCTGTTTTTACTACTTTTTACTATGTATATCGAAAAGCGTTTGTCACGCTTTTACTCTGGGTAAACTGTCTCGATTATAAATATCTATATTTTGAAGTCATTATTCACTACTTCAGCTATAGTGCTATTGGTTACGACGACAGGAAAATGTCTTTTATTGCTGTTGTGGTCCTGGGTTCCATTCCCGACGCGGTCATTTTGTTTCTTGATTTACAGTTTTAAAATATTTTAGAAACAAAAATTCATATTCTAATGTTCATAATATTCGTAATATGACCAAACTTCAATTTGAAAGAAAGATTATTTTAGCCAAATCTGGAGGTCAGTGCCTTCAAACGGGCCATAATTCAGAAATATCCTTCTGGAATCTTGCCTAAAACTGGACATGGTGATGGTACACAAGTGGTGAAAGTTTCAAAGCTATATGTCAACAGGTTTTATCAAAATGTGGATTGGTACAAAAAATCTTAATCAAAATGTGACAGGTCCTATGCCAACACTGACCCCAACGCTGTGCTGAGTAGGACAGATCTCCTTATTCTTCGAATAATCAAGCTGAAAACCAAATGCAAAATGCAAGTCAAAATTAACTACAGCATTTTCAAGATAGGATTTGAAATGAATCAGTGCTATGGAAAGATCTTAAATTTGCATCGCCACAAGTTGACAATTTTGTGATTAAAACCTTTACCCTGCTATATTTCTAAAATGGACTGGTTTATCATTCTATTTGGTGAGTACCACTTACCATTCAAAGGAGTGTTCACTGAAAATTTACTGACTGAATAGCGAACAGTGCAGACCTTGATCAGACTGCACGGATGTGCAGGCTGATCTTGGTCTGCACTGGTCGCAAAGGCAAAATCACTTGCCCCCAGCAGGCTAAAGGTTGAAAAGCATTACTTAGTATTCATTGCTGAATCAGTTTAAATATGGATATCAATAGTGGATTAGTAATTTCCATTTTGGTAAGAATTACATTGGCCTGTTAGAATGTGTTTCAAATGTAATCAACCATACCTTATTTCTTTAAGGTTTGTTAAGATGAGTTTGTATTAAAAACAATTTTACATATAATGAAAACAAGAACACCTCAAACTCAATTTTTTTAAGTACAAAAAGGGCCATACTTTTTACAAAATGCAAACCAGAATTATGGTTCTTGGCCTACTAAGTCATCTAATGATGACAGATAAGTGTGCAGAATTTCAAAACTGTAGCTCATAGATTTTGAAAAAGGTATACCTAAACAAAACAAGAGCTGTCCATAAGACAGCCCGCTCGACTTTTCTCAGTGCTTGACCCTGAATTTGAGCTTTGCTTGTAAAATCTTTATAAAACTTCAACTAAAAAATTCTAAATCAAGGAAGGACATTGCTCTGTCAGAATTCAAATCAGAGTTATGGATATTTTTTTCTCCTGATGTAGACTTTGAAGTAAATAATTATTTTAAGTTTTAAGTCAAAAGCTTTGAAAGTTACAGAGATATTTGACTTAAGCAAAAACTTGAACAAATATTTCTAAGTTAAAAAGGGGCATTTAATTCCGTCAAAATTCAAATCAGAGTTATGCCCATAATGGGGATTGTTTTTCCTAGTGCAGAGTTTGATAATAAATAAATATTTTAAGTTTCAAGTCAATAGCTTTGATAGTAACAGAGATATTTGACTTTATAAAAACTTTAACCAATGGCAATGCCGACGCCGTCGCTGGGGGAGTACAATAGCTCTACTTTTTCTTCGAAAAGTAGAGCTAAAAATTAACCAAGAAACTCAAATTTTCTTAGTACAAAAAGGGCCATAATTTTGACAAAATGCAAATCAGAGTTATGGTTATTGGTCTACTAAGTTATCTAATGATGACAGATAAGTGTGCAGAATTTCAAAACTGTAGCTCATAGATTTTGAAAAAGGTATACCTAAACAAAACAAGAGCTGTCCATAAGACAGCCCGCTCGACTTTTCTCAGTGCTTGACCCTGAATTTGAGCTTTGCTTGTAAAATCTTTATAAAACTTCAACTAAAAAATTCTAAATCAAGGAAGGACATTGCTCTGTCAGAATTCAAATCAGAGTTATGGATATTTTTTTCTCCTGATGTAGACTTTGAAGTAAATAATTATTTTAAGTTTTAAGTCAAAAGCTTTGAAAGTTACAGAGATATTTGACTTAAGCAAAAACTTGAACAAATATTTCTAAGTTAAAAAGGGGCATTTAATTCCGTCAAAATTCAAATCAGAGTTATGCCCATAATGGGGATTGTTTTTCCTAGTGCAGAGTTTGATAATAAATAAATATTTTAAGTTTCAAGTCAATAGCTTTGATAGTAACAGAGATATTTGACTTTATAAAAACTTTAACCAATGGCAATGCCGACGCCGTCGCTGGGGGAGTACAATAGCTCTACTTTTTCTTCGAAAAGTAGAGCTAAAAATTAACCAAGAAACTCAAATTTTCTTAGTACAAAAAGGGCCATAATTTTGACAAAATGCAAATCAGAGTTATGGTTATTGGTCTACTAAGTTATCTAATGATGACAAACAAGTGTGTTAAGTTTCAAAGCTAGTTACAAACACTTACTGTTTTGAGGAAAGGCGGAACTAAACAAAAATTTAAACTGACTCTGACAATCAAATGACAACAATTATACCTCGTTAATTTAAAAAAATAATTTGATAAGCTAAAAATAGAATCGTCTGAAAATAATTTAAATCAAATAAAACTAGAAAATGTATTCTACTGTAATTTTTCAGTCATTTTTACTTAGAACTTTTCTCAAAGGCCAGTGACCATGGTGAATAACTAAAACTAAAAAAACATGTCTGGACCAGTTCTTTGCTAGCCTAGTCTTTTTTATTGCCTTACAGGTGTGAAACTTGTGGTTATGATTAAATTATTGCTCGTTTGCAAAAAATACAATTTTTTGTTTTGTTCAAAATCTGTTCAACGGTATTAATAGCCAAATCTTTCTCACGAAATGATACACACAACGTCAGGACGCTACGAGGAATAAAATAGTTTTGCAATATTTATAAATATTGTTCTTGCTAGTTACTAAATAAAGTCAAAACTGATGCAGATGTATTAAAAAATATATATATCTTTCATAATAATGTGATATTTCATTGCAAATTTTGTTTTACAAAAGACAACAGCATTTTCAACTCTCACTTCCCTTTTTTTGCAAATCACTTCCATTTCATTAAAATAGGTCTAACTCATTTCAGCAACAAATATTTGACTTAATTTTTATAGAGCTAGGTATTAAGGTAGTTCTGCACATATGGATATTTTTTTTCTACAATGTAGATAAAAACACAGCTTTTTCTAGACTTCAGAATATATTAGAAATTTTCAATAAAAAACAAAAAAACAAAACAGGATTGTGTGCTTGCCTTTCTGCTAGACAGATTTGAAAAAGTTGAACCTCACGCAAGTTTTCATAATGGCAGCCTATGGGAAAATAATAAATTTATTAACATTTTCATGTGTAGAAAATTTAGTACAGTGTACATGTATATATATTTCATTGATATTTCCACAGTTGTAAAAAATACGTGGTCTATAATATGACGAATGCTTGTTTTTTTTTATAGATATTTTCCCATACCTAAAGAAATTCACATATTTTAGCTATTTATAAGACATTATTTGGAACAATTTAAAGTGTAAACCTTTTTTATATCATATCTTATCTCCAGAAAGATAGCAACATTGCCAATTAAACAGATTTACTGTTGTGTGTGTGTGAGTGGGGGGGGGGGGGGGGGGTCAAAACATGCTACCATAAAATGGGGTTTGGTATACTTTTGGGGGAGAGTGTCTTAAATACGTATTTTTTACGGAATTAATAGTAAGAATATTGATTTGTATTTTATAGTATAAAAAGGCAAAGTCCCCAGGGACAATGACGGTAGTATATATATATAATGACACAAACTTTTCAACTGTAATATTTGTCTTATAAGGGGAAGTATCTCCGGGAAGATGGTTTTCTTTGGGGGCAAAACATGCTACCAGAAAACGGGGCTTGGTATACTTTTGGGGGAGAGTGTCTTGAAAAAGGTTTTTGATTTACGGAATGAATAGTATGAATGTTGAAGTGTTAGATATAGTTTAAAAAGGCAAAGTCCCCGGGGACAATGACAGTAGTATATATTTAGCGTTTATAACTGTCTTAAAATGCAGAACAATATTTGCCTTATAAGGGGAACTTTTCACGGGAAGAGGGTTTTCTTGGGGGGCAAAACATGCTACCAGAAAACGGGGCTTGGTATACTTTTTGGGGAGAGTGTCTTAATTTTTTTTTTTTTACGGAATGAATAGTAAGAATATTGAAGTGTACTTTACCGTCTGATGATTGTCCCCGGGGACGTTGCCTTCTTATAATATGAAATACACTTCAACATCCTATTCATTTCATTGAAAAAACGTTTCAAAGACACTCTCCCCCAAAAGTATACCAGACCCCATTTTCTGGTAGCATGATTTGCCCCCCAAGAAAACCCTCTTCCCGTGGAAACTTCCGCTTATAAGGCAAATATTAGAGTTGTATTGCATTTTAAGACACTTATAAATAAACGCTATATATATACTGCCGTCAACGTCCCCGGGGACAATGACGGTAGTATATATATAGCGAAAGAAAGTTTTCTACTGTAATTTTTGCGCTATATGGGGAAGTTTCCCCGGGAAGAGGGTTTTCTTTGGGGGCAAAACATGCTACCAGAAAACGGGGCTTGGTATACTTTTGGGGGAGAGTGTCTTGAAAAAGGTTTTTGATTTACGGAATGAATAGTATGAATGTTGAAGTGTTAATTATAGTTTAAAAAGGCAAAGTCCCCGGGGACAATGACAGTAGTATATATATAGCGTTTATAAGTGTCTAAAAGAGAATTCCTATAGTTTTTTTCCTTTCATAGAATTTTTTTAAATTCAAATATATGATAGGAACATTTATGCTGAAAACAATGAACAAATAAAAACAATAGGTCACCAGGCTTGTTTTTGTGAAAAATTGTTTTGAACACACCCACTGTTGCTGAAACTGCCAGCGATTTTTCAACATTTTCATAATTTTCTGCTTTTTTATAAATACCAACCAAAAATATACATAAAGACAGCACAATACGAAATTGATTACATGTATGTCTGCTAAAAGTTAAAAAAAAGTTTTAAATTTTTTTAATTCTTTCTATAATTGAATACTAAATAATCTGAAAGGTGATATTGTCTTATCAGTACTAAGTCAATTATCTTACATTATATGAACAACACTGTCTTTGTACTAAAATGCGATGTAAAAACACAACCACAAAAATAGCAAGATACCTGTCAGGCATGATACTTGTCAATACAACATAAATCAGTATCAACATTTGATTACTGATAAAACTTATCAAAAATGTTATTTCATTCAAGATTCCTCATATTTAAGATTGTAACATGTTTCAACAAATGTTGACATCAGTTCAGTTTTCCATAGAAAGTGTCGGCTGCGCAAAAAGATGCGCATAAAAAACTATAGGAATTCCCTTTAAAGCGAAACAAAGTTTTTTACTACGACTTTCTTATTCTTATTCCTAAAAGGGAAAGATTCCCCGGGAAGAGGGTTTTCTTGGGGGGTCAAAATTGCTACAAAAAATGGGGCTTGGTATACTTTTGGTGGAGAGTGTCTTAAAAACGTACTTTTGTACGGAATGAATAGTATGAGTGTCGGAGTGTATTTTACTGTCATTGTCCCCGGTAACGTTGCCTTTTTAAAAAATAAGAATTACACTTCAACAGCCATACTATTCATTCCGTGATGTTGTCCGGATATTACCGAACAGTAGCGTTTGAAACGGGTACCAGTTTTCTGGTAATATCAAGTACCTACATGATATAGAATACATTAAAATTACATAATCCCCGGAGGACAAAGACGGGATAATGCCCTTTTTCTAAGTTTTTCCTTATTCCTGCTGTTAAGATTAATAAGCAAAGTGTTTTATATCTAGGACACAGCTAGTAGTATTTCATGAGCCACATACACAATCATACCGCAATGATAATGTTTTCTGAGAAAAAAAATGCCAAAAAGTGATTTTGAAATTCTTTTTCACCTTTGCCAACACATAGCCTAACTGGTACACTTCGACGAAAGAGTAGCCTTACTCATTTGGCTTTGCGGGATGACTTGTTTTATTATCTGATGTCATCTCTCTGACGGAGACAGCGACTGTCAAAAGTTATCAGTACACACAGTATTTTCAATTATTTCTCTTTAGAAGCCGATGTTATTGAAATACATTGTACAAACATACATAAAAACATTACACACCCCCTCCCACAAGGTCCTCGGCCTCCGCTGCCACCTCCACTGCCTCCGCCACCACTCCGAAAGCAAACCACAGCCAAATATTCGCCAAAACAACCTTCACAACACCAAAAACCCGTCTAAGCGCCATAGTGTATCTGAAAGTATACAAGCAAATGATCGATTAGAACTAAATACAAAGTGTGAAGGTCGGCGCTGGAAAAACGTGCTTTTATACTGGACATGTGAGGTCCGAATCGAAGTATAGTTCGAGTTTGGTTTTCGCTGACAATAAGAGCCAGTTAATTGTGTTCATATATTTCACGTTCAGGGATGCTGACATTATACTGAATTATGTTTCATAGGATGTTTAGCCATATTAATGCGACCTACTGTTTGCAGCCGTACTATTCTTTTCCAACCAACACAGTTTTTCATCTTGGTCATCAGCAAAAAAAGTAAAAAATAATAATTCTGAGCTCAGTGGTTTGCACACTGGCCTTTCAATCCTGAGGTCGGGGATTCGATCCCCGGCAGCTACTCGGGAATTTTCAGAAACGCTTTTCGGTGTTTCCCACCCAACTAGAGGTGTACTGGTCAGGAACCCAGGCAATCCTTGCGTGTATCAGCGCTATACATTCAGCACGTTAAAGAACTAGGTTGTCTATTCGCAACGAGCTAGGCTAAGTTAGCCGGACAAGCCTGTATCTGATTTCTGATCTCTCTGTCATGCGGGCTTTGTCTCACTCTGTCCCTCTGGTCAGATCGCTCTGTGTCTGTACTAGTAGAGGATTAAATTATGCGCCCTGTGTGGCTGCATTTGAACTATTTAAAGCGCCTTTGAACGTGAAATTGATCATGAAAAGGGCGCTATATAAATCTTGTATAATAATAATAATAATATTCAGTTATGTTTTGTGGCATATTGGTGGTACTAACCCCCATCCTTCATCCCAGTGTCTAGACATTCCCTTCACCTTTAAGCTGGAAAGCCGCCATATGACCAGCATTGTAATGGTCATCAGAACAGAACAGCACAGAAGTTTTATTTCAACTTGTACACAAGGTACCTTGTTGTACAGCATACATACAATATACAATATACACGGTCAACGTGGTTGGAAATCTATGATATCATATGAAAATAAAGAGGTGGTAAACACGTTACTATACTTATACTAACATCACTAGTGATTTAGAAATAAAATATTACAGTCACATACTTAATTAGGAATTGCTAATAATTTACGACAATCTATAGAGAGCAAAATTAGGTAAAAATCTTCGGGGAATGAACGAGAAATTTTTAAGTTTCGGAAGTTGCTGTAAACTAGGTAAACATTTTCTCTTGGACACTAAACGAAAACAAGGAGCTGCGTTAAATAAACGCTTGATGCCCCCGGTGGCATCCTTGTTGATACAAAGCAACCTAAGTTGTCATCAACAACATGGAGATCGGCAAACTTGATCGCAAGAGAAAACACAAAATTTTCCAACACTACATGCTTGGCTGTTCTGAGACATACTCGCACATGGAATACATTTAACTAAATACTGGGTACACGGTTGATACTGTTAACTAAGGTATGTATTTATTACCGCCTTAGTACAAAAGAAAACAATATCCTTGGATGTGACCACGACTTGCATTTTATTTGCCGTTTTCCTTCCTTAAAATTTCATCATGATTTGAAATTCGCCAGACATTTCCGATAGTCAGTTTTGCTAAGCATTTCTTATTTACTCCATATAATATTTCTAGGCAGATTTTAAAAAATAGTTATGTTTCAAAAATAACTTCTTTCAGAACATACAATGATAAACACCACGTGAATAGCAATGTGTAGCAATTTTAACGTCGGGACCATATTACCGCATTGCTCATCTGATGCGTAGTCTGATTTAACATTTTTGAAATAAAAATTTGAACATTTATTCTACATCAGTATTGATGCCTATTCACACAGCTTGCAGTTGAGCAAGGTAAGCGGAGTAACTGCAACATATCTTATAGTCATAATGAAGCGCTCTCTAAAACAGAAGATAGAAATAACCGACAAAAAGTAAACACAAATTATGATCATTCTTACCGATGTACATTTTGGCTTAGGGTTTAACGCCATGTTTGAACAGTATTGATCTCAGCCATATACATGCAGACCTTACCTAACCATCTCTCCAGCAAAGGTCCTGTACTAGACTCGCAACTTTCTCACATAAAGATTCATGGTCTGTCCGGAGTGTGAGAGTGATCCATTCCAACGTTAGTCAAATAGTGTTCGCTATACAAATTTTGTTCGTTATACAAACCTCGGTTACAAGGAACTAGTTCGCTATATGGATATAAGGAACCTCGGTTATAAGGAACAATTTTTAGATGTCCCAAGCTGTTCCTTATAAGCGAGGTTTACTGTAATTCATCGGCAATAACTCTGACTCTGCAGACACTGGTCAGAAATAGAAGTTAAAACCCAGTTACACATCTTTGGATGCTTATTAACGAACTGATCAACTACAGTCGGGTCATATTTTAATGTTAAATTCAAAAGCTCTCATCATTTTGGGACCGTTGGTTCGAGTGACAGTACTGACCTGGTTGTTTATTACACATAATTGTATTACTTGTGTATTAGACAAAAAGTATTTGTTTTCGTATTTAACGAGAGAAATTCCTAGTGTAAGATAAGACACTATTTCAGTTTTTGGTGAGCAATCTTACAAAATATTTGGAAACAATTTCTCTAGTTAGGTCAAACGAAACATAAAAAGCCTTCTCAGAATTTTTCAGATTTTGAAGACATTATCCAATCGGGCACCTTTAATTCCATGCTTTCAGCGGAAAGTAGGACACCTTATGACTTTAAGCGTTTTATGACATAGGCGATCGGGGATAACCGGATAAGAGAGATAATATTACCGATAACCTAATAGACTCTTTTCCCATTCCGTGGTTACATGCAGAGTTATCTGCACATTGTTATCCAAAACGAGGCGCAGACTGCTGGATGGAGATATTGATATATCGTAATTCTCCGCGCCTACATGCGCGGAGTATTTGTGATGGCTTTATTTGAGTGCAGTGGGTAGTGTATGTCGTAAATGAAGATATTTTCCTTCCGATTTGCAAAATTTTAAATTTTTATTTTAAATTTATGCTCTGGCCAATAAAAATGGCATCAGAGTAAACAACACAAACGAGAAAAATAAGTTTTGTGAAAAACATGTTTATCATATAAAATTAAGTACAAGTTAATATGTAATAATCTCTGAAATAATCGAATAGTTTTGTTATTGCAAATAGTAATTGTCTAACGAAATAATGAAACTAACTGACCTAAACAATCCGATATGCCAAGAATACATTAAACGCAATGACATATAATAGCTAGTATTGATTATCAATATGAAATACATGACGGGTGAAAAAATATTTATAATACCTCACATAAAACCCAATACAAACATTCCAATTACTTAAACTTGAATAATAAATCACATTCCTACGGAAGCCTATTAGGGACATTTTGTCTATTTTGTCTTAGTTTTTATGCATAACCTCATATGTATGATATATCATGTGTTACGTGTTATCGGTTACCTCTTACATGTTACGTATTACCTCTTAGGAGTAATATCTTGTGTGTTACTTATCAAAAGTTAGATTTGCCTAGTTCTCAATAGAGAAACAATATTGGCGGACGTTAACGATTACAGCTTGTGGCACTTTATTCCTTTTGGTGACCAACAGAGCTAAAACTAGGAAAAAAGCTTTAAACGACTTGTGCTATGAACAGCATAATGGATCTTGATCAAACCTGGTCTGTACCACCATTATAAGGTCATTTCCAAATTTGTTTTAAAACGCACAATGGTCCCCATATAGGGTCCTCTAGAGCTAAACTAAACTGTCGAAGTTATATATGTTTTTTTAAAATGTTTGTGTAAGGTGTTAAATAGCTTTAAATACTGGTGAAGTTATAAACACGCTGGAAGAAAACTTCAGTTCTTAGTGCGGCGCGAACTGTGAATTCCTACTTAAGTCTAATTAATATCAGCTCTTGCATATTTTAAAATGTACATAATTTTGCATTAGGTATTTCATCTTACACCTTTTGTCTAAGCTATTAGGCATTAGGTATTTCATCTTATGTCAAAGGTATTAGGAATTATGTATTTCATCTTATGTCTAAGGACTTATATACTCTCTATTGTGACTATCGTACTTCATAATAGATAAAGTATATAGTTTGTATAAATAAAGTTCCTACGTGTATCGTAAGAAGCGACGGGCTTTAACAATTGAAATATGTTCTACACTAGATTCTGGCAGGAGGGCAGTTTTGATTCCGAGCATTGTGTTGTCCAAAATCCTCCTCCTGAAAAACAAGGTGTCAGTTACTTTTACAACTGGTACTGGTGGGTAAGTTTACCCAGGAAAGGTGTATAAACTCAATGCCTTAGCATGACGTGAAAGCGACGTAAAACCCAACATTAACTGGCCAGGAAACTAGTGCAATTTGAATTGAAAAGTCGGTAAAGAAAGGATACTAATACATTTTTTAATGTTGAGAATATTACAACACTATTGACCTAGGTCAAAATGAACCAGACCTGCTAAAAAAATTTTCTTTTTGTTTTGAGTGTCTATTTATAGACAGTAATGAAATAAATAATGCATGATGCAGCAAGACAACAAACCGGAAAAAAATAACTAAAAAAAAAAAAAAAAAAAAAACAACAACAGAAAATAAGAAATGGGTTTTATTTAGTCTGTTGATGGGCAGTAATGAAATATATAATGCTTAATGACAACAAACTGAAATAAATCACTAGGAAATAAGAAAAGGGTTTTATCAAGTCTGTTTATGGGCAGTAATGAAATTAATGAAATACATTATGCTGCATATACCCCTTTGCACCATTTATTTTTAGGAACAGCCAAACCCCGACTTCCTTTTACAATAAGTAAATTTTAACTAAATCATGGCCATGGTCTGGCTTTGTAAACTCAAACCATAGATACAGCATACAACGTAACATGTTTAATAACAATCCTAAGTCTGATGACTCTAGGTTAAATACTTTTTGAGATATATATGACACATATTTGGACAGGCGTACGGACAAGAACAATTTTAGGTCTCCCATAAACCAACAAGAAACAAAAGCTCTCTGTTGACAGCGCACTCGACAATTCGAAGAATTGATGGAAGTATGGGTTCAAAATATTAACAGAGAATTTCTGACAAAAGAAACAAAATAGATAAGACAAACAATCTACCTGTATTTGTGGATCTGGATATATCTTGTACTATATGGCAATGTGTTTATATATCAAGCATTTTAGACAAAAATTGTATGCGAAACGTAACGAATTTCTATGCCAAAAAAACAAAAAAAAAAAACACCATGTCTGAGCTAAGACCTTTTCCTAGTTATGTAGTCTTGCCTACATACGCATACTTTGATGGTAAACAAGTGGTCATCAGAAAAAGTTGTTTAAAGTTATTTTCATTTCTGTCTCTCATGGCTTCAGAAAGGGATCAAATGCCCCGTGTTTACACTACAGACAAAGTTTGATGAAAATTCAGCAAACGACTTCATGAATAAAATGTTTAAAAGTATTTCTGTGTTTCCCTTTTTCAACTAAGAATTTTGATGAAAATATTCTTAAAGCGTATGTGTGATTGTTGCTACAAATCAATGTTTTGCGTAAGCCCAAGATAAATTTATATACATTTCCCCTGAGGCAAAGGAATTGATGCGAGCGTCATAGAAGTGCCCCCTAACCAAATCTGTATCATATCCAATAGAACCTTTATTTTCACAGATACAAAAAAATAATATAATGAAATAAAAGATATTTTCATTATGTTAATAAATGATTAAATCAAACTTTTCTTTGATCAGTTTTAATAACCGTCTATATAGCATCTTGTACATGTATGGAAATATGAACACTATAGGTTCGAGCAGTCTTACCAGGTATTCTGAGTCTTGACTTTATATCTTCCAACGGGAACCACACGTTTCACAGCATGTATTGACATCGTCTCAGCTTACTTTCTTGCCATAATCATACCGATCAAATACTTTAGTAACAAAGTACATTAGATCAGGCTTTCCGTGCGGAATGTAGATTCCAGTAACAGCTATTCGGTCGAGCTTTACAGTGAAAGAAAACTTGATACATTCCACATATAAAGGATTCAGTTCAATTTTCCCGCTTTACCTCTACCTTACGTGTGTAATCTAAAAGGTAATAAATAATACGTAACGGATAATTCAGCACACATAAGAGGTAATGCATAAAAACTAAGACAAAATGTCCCTAATAGGCTTCCGTACATTACCCAGTGATTTGATATGGCTTGCACAAAATCGTCATTTTTCTCTTCCGTGCATGTGATATGATATGATTTAATGGAAGTGTCTATTTTTCTTAATCTCACGACTGTCGTGCCGATTAATAGCTTTATCCGCACGACAGGCGTTTCAGTAGTGTTTCTATTTTTGGCGTTAGGTATATCCTAGAAAGTGACGTCGGAAGTAAGGAAAATGAATGTAAACAAGCTAAATTTAAAAACGAAAGTCATTTGCATTGGTCTAAAATAAGGGGCCACGCGCAGGGGTCAGGCCGTCTAAATGTATGCGTGTGGACTTTTATTTTCCTAATGGGGAGTCAATTTTTAGCACTTTTTAACGATTTGAAAATACATGGACTTTAGCACGACATGTTTGCTTTTCATCTACGAAAAAATATTTGAACTCGGAATAAACACAATTCCTAAAGAGGTCCGTAACGGAGCAAAGGTATATGGAGATTTTTGGAACTTCGTCACATCGTTCAAAAGGTCCTTTCTGATGTTGTCTAAAAGTCTCAGTATATGCCTCGGATATTAGATATCTCCGTATTTGAAGGCTAAAGACTTAGATATTTCAGAAATAGTTTCAAAATGAATTTCGTGTGATAAATGCTGGTTCTACGGAGCGTAAAAAAGCCATCAGACGCTCATACGTTTTATTACGTTACAGGCGCAGAAAAGATATGTTAGCGTCTCCAGAGGCTTAATTAGTCATATTTCTATAGCAAATTCGCCACAATTTTGGTGTGTTCTCTAGTTTGTTTAAACATATTTATTCCCAAAATAGAGTACATATATTGGACATATATGTCATACTGTGGTGAAGGCAAAACAGGAAAGGATAAGAATGAAAGACAAATCTTATAGAATTCTTCTCCTTTGTGGACACAATATAACTGAATGAGTATATCGTGCTTAAATCTGCAATGGGACTAGGAATATAGCCTTAAAATATGAAACAAAATCGTTATTAATGTAAAAAATGGAAAGGGGACAATGTATGGTAGACGAAAAGTATTCCCATAAATGTAGAAATTAGAACAAGTCAAAGGTAGAATAGAACAGGAGAGAAAGTGGGAAGAAATGGGAATGTGTCAGGGTTGCTAAAAGATTTTCTTACCTCCGGATATGTATGCCTGTACATGAGCAAATATAGTCATGTTATCCTGACCAGAGAGGTCTGGGTTTCAAAATAGAACAGTATTCAATTCAACTATGAAATGCCAAAGATTATTAAGAAGATCGTTTCGACAACGATTAAAGATTCAGCATTTAAAAAAGAAGTGGAATTAGTTTCAATCTGTCCACACCGGCACAATGGTGTGGGAGAAATATTATTTAGGTAAAGATGTGGATTCAGTGATGGTTCTCGGAAAATAAATTGCAGTTGAACGTGGTCGAGTGTATTTGATTTTGAAAATATTCATATTTATACGGGTATACGGGTATAAACCACACTGGGGTTTATTGCAAATCATTCAAGAATCATCGCTAGCACAATTCATGGATTTACGAAAGTCTGTCTATTTATATTAGCCAAGTGTACGTTTGTAGATAGTTTACTGCTTTGCTTGTTTCGATTTGATGTTATTATTTTACACGACAAAGAAGCAATTTAACAATTTAGTAGCCATAAAAACGTATTTATGCGATTTGGTTTGTTAGTTTGGAGATTTTACAATGCTGATACTCATCGATTATGCATTTGCTTTAAAAATATCCGAATGATTTAATATATTATATTTATAGGTTATTAGCTTTGTATCGGGAAATATGCACGAGTTCTTCAGCGGAAATATTGCGAGACTTTAGGAGCGCAATATTCTTCCGCTGAAGAACGAGTGCATATTTCCCGATGCAAAGATAATAACCTTTTTATTACATACGCACCTACACGTATAAATATTATGTAAATATCATAAATATGTTCAATGGCCTGAATAGGATTGACAATACTGAACTAAACAATGCTAAATAGAAAAAAATAGTGCAACAACACACACTGAATTACGTCACGCGCCCGATATGAAATTCAGGCGTCAGTGTATGGAAAAATATTGACGTTTCCGGTACCAGTGTAACGTAACGGGGAATAGAAACGAGTATGTAATAATAGTTGGCACGGGAAATCAATTGTTGTTTATGGATAGATTATGTGAGATGCGAAACAGAAAATTAAAACATCCCTGAGCGATTGGAGTGTAGTTGAATAACAATCAAGAAACTTCAATCGCATGAAAAGTATATGAGAATAGTTATTTCTTTAATAAAAACGTAAACTAGCTTGTTTGAACGAACGGAGATATTAATCCAATACCTTTGCTTAAAAAGTGCACTTCATATTACGTTTATATATAATGTCCACGATGATAAAGTACATGTACCATTTGTTCAATATGATAGTACCCATTTTCCGAAGTGCGCGTTATAGGCAAGAAATACGCGATTGAAATGGGCTAGTATATTTTCCCCATGGTTCTTTTAGTAAACCGAGAGTAGGCTATAAAGGCATTTTCTAACTGGTCTGGTGCCAGTGGGTGGGATATCATGTTACGTAAATCCATGGAGTAATATTCCAGTGAGGTAGCACTATAAATTTTGACATCGTGCTCACTGCTACAAGTAGACATTGTCGTTTGTATGACTGAAAAATTGTTGGAAAAAGACGATAAACATGAACACACAGTACACCGACTATTTTGTATTTGCCATTTTAGCAGAAAACGAACAGCGAAGGCAGCGAGCTTTCTTCAATTTTCAACGATGATTTTACGAATTTAGGAAGGATTTCGTTTGTTAGGAATTAAGAATTACAAATTTAATACCTCAGTGCAGCACAATAATTAATCGGCTTTCGGTGTCAATCAACACTATGACTAACATCTGTCATTCCTTCATTTCTAGATATAATGTCCAATGTTTACATATAACAGGTGGGATGGAACCTGGTACAGATATCTTTATGATAATTGAGTCAAGCATCACATGAAGTGCATTTAGTCATAAAGGAATGCTTTCGTAACGTCACTATGTTGACGTTCGGAATGCATCGTGTGTGTCTTACTGCATATATAAAACTTGTTCTTATTTACCCTTACCATATCTACATGTAACAAAGATAGCCCGAAGCCAACATGATGCAGTATTAATCACTCTGTTTTAAAGTATGACAGATATATTCACACAGTCCGGGAACTTAATGACTGCTCCTCGAATACTTTTGCTATGACAGGCATGCTTCTACCTCTGTTGCTGTCCCAACGCTAATAAGTGTCCTTTGAAATTACTGCAGGTTAGACGGAACTCATGAAATCAACTATGTCTTTGTTGTCAGTGTTTTAATTATATCTGGTGATAAGAGAAAGGTTGTATACACATAAAATAGCGGTTTGCTGTTGACTGTTCCATTGCGGTATCCTGTGTATTTTGTTTCGTTTCTATTTATTGTTGTTCTCTGTAAGTTTGTGTTGTACATGTTTGTCTGAAAATGTTTTTTTCTGCAATATTCTTTGTACCGTGTTTGTCGGTAATAAATTCGGTGGTCAGGGTGGGGAGGTTGAACTTGTAGCATATGGCGTTCCCTGGAAATCCGAGTTTTCTGTTTCATTTTATAGATTCCATGAAAAGGCTTTTGACTGATTTTTTTATTTCTTCAATATTATTGATATTATACAACATCCATAAGTGATACTAATTATTCTAGATTTATAACTGTTTATCAAAAGTATATTTCTAAGTTTATATATTTTGCCATTTAAGTCCGTGGCCGTATGACAAAAACAATCATTTCTTTATTCATTTTGATCCTAGTTTAAGACGCAGTTGTCAAATTTTTCGCAATATCTTAGCTAACACTACAAGTAACATTAAATTATTTATGTAAACACAGTCTACATTGTTGGTTTTTGACGATAAGCGAAGACAGTAGTTTTAAGAATACGGCACAAGTGGCTTAGAATATATCAAATCGAAAACTTTTGACTCAAATCACTCGTCGATACTCTTAGGATGTGTTAGTTAAAGTAAGGGAGTAGTGAATAAAACTATCCTTCATGTGCCGTTCATGCGATTTGGTAATAGTCAGTTGTCGCGAAGAGCCGCGTGGGGACCATACGATGTGGCCTGTACTTGACTTTTCTATTGTGTTATTATTTCTGTTCGTTTTAGATAGGTTACTGTTATCTTATTACAGTAGTCCACTGCATAAGTCGTTGGAGTGGTACTGAACATCAGCTGTCATGAACAGGTTTAGTCTACAGTTATTTCACTTGATCGTGTTATACGCTTCCAAAGGATCTTCATATACATTTTATTGGAAAACATTTTATCTAAAAAGTAGGTGAGCAAATACTAAAACGCGCAAATCGACAAATGAGCAGTATGCATGCTGTAAGAAAACCAAAAATTGTATTTTTGTACATTTTCAGCTCCCAGCTTGTTTATTTCTATTTATAACGCATATAAACACTCAGAAACTATTCAGTTACTTTATCAGTTTATCTGCCTAGGTTGTCAATCGCTTCACTTGATATATAGATTAACTTCTAATATTTACGATTTTCTAGAGTGCAAAAAAAGCTTTTTTAACGGAGGCTGCCATCTTTTGTTGTTGCAGACCCGTATTTACGAATTATTTGACATTTACTTGGTAAAGGTGTAAGGTACCTATATAATCAGCAATTACACTTATTATTCCAGCCACACTCGGATTCGATTTGATTTTATGATTTTCTGTTGTGGCAATGTAAATCTCTTACCGGTCAATCTGAGCGTCTGGTAACAGCCCCGCTTCACGGCGTTTTTCCGTTATTGTGATTAAACTACTTCATATTTCAAAATTCTTGTTATGATACAAGAATTTGTTTGAGATTTGCTTTCAGTGAAGATATTGTTTATTTAATACATTATTTGCGTGAAACCCTGGCTGAAGCTCCGTAGAGAGACCGGTGTCCTGGAATTCCGGCCGGTCATCGTACTGCGATTTCATTCGAGAATGGAACCCGGTCCATATTTGACTGGTTTATCCGGACACACCTTCCTCACCGGGCCTTTCAGATATTGGTCAGTTACATCAGATAGTCACGTCCAGGAGGTTATATATTGGCTGGAGGACAATGACGTCAGCACTTTGTTTGTATACGTAGTTCTCGTTGAGCGCCAAATTCAAACTGTAAGTTAGGCAGAATGTCTTTTGAAAACCATTCGCCCGTCTTTCCGATATATATTATATTCTGAGCTGTGTCCACATTATGTTAAGCTATACGTATTTCAATGTGAAATTAACGCAAATTGTTTATTGTGCTTACTGGAAAAGAACAGTTACCTTTAACATGTCTTCTAGCGTCAATAAATTTTTGAACTTTACTTAAAAGTTTGTTATTAACTCTTTTTTCTAACACCCACCGGCCATTAGAATACTGAACAATTGATAAGTAATCTTCAACCGTGCACCCATCACTTTTTCTCAAACCCTTTTATCGCAGAGTCACTCCGCGTGTTTTAAGTTCTTGTCAACGTTATGGAAAATTTGCACGAAATCCCCTAACGATCGGTACAGGCAACAAGGTCGTACGCACGTGCAGGCGGAACGTAAACAAACCATTCATATTGCATATACACATTTTAGCGTGCACGTGTAGTTGAAAAGACATTTTCATACCGGTCAATCAAAATATCTGTTGTTGAAATACATTTTCAAATCAGCCAATCAGAATATCTGTTGTTGTCTGAACCGGAAGTTGATTAGGGAACTTTGTACACGTTGGAAGATAAATTACTAATTGTGCAATATGCAAAGTACTCATGCATGAAACTGCGATTTAAACAACACCTTTACCAACAATCCACCTGACCATTACATACTTTGCCTCATTTTCCCTTACGAATCTTTAAAATATTCTCAAAATGTTGTCCCCCCGCCCCCCACCCCCACCCCTGAAAAAATAAAACCATTTGTAAAGAAATACGGATAAACAATTTTTGCTAATAACTGCGTCCAACCTAGTTATGTGGAATTTCAGCACTGGGATATTATTGCAAACGCATCGAAATTAAGATATGTAACATGTCTTTGAAAATAGTGAGTTTTTTTAGAGGCGCTGAACTGTCCGAAAGTATGCCCCCTTTCTGCATTCCTTTTCGGATTCAATGTATATATCAATAAACTGACAGTTGTTGTGCAGAGTAATATACATGTATTATATGCTGTTCAATTTTCATGTGAAACGACATTTTCTTTCTATGATTTGGTCTTGTTTTTTTTTTTCAAAATGTAAGACCAAGTCTTAATGATCATGGTGATCATGCCATACATTGGGGTAGAGTAAAACATGTACAATGGCATGTTCTTTCTGGTCTTGTGTCAGTGGTCCAGGTGGGGAAAACTAAACTGACAATTTCAAAGTGTAATTCGTCTCTTTAATCACATTGTATTCTTTCGGAATTACCATTAGCAATTCTTAAATGCAAGTCCAAAAATGACGCTTCTAAATATAAAGCAAGTGTCGCCATTAAGGCTTGAAACGTTCTTATTTATTGAAACCGTTACAAACGCACAAACATGACTACGAATGTGTTATAATTTTATTTATCTTTTTTCTTCAAAATGATGAATAAATTCATGAAAACAGAAATTATGTCCTAGTGGTTCAAACTGTCGTTCCGACCGCGTGGCGACTAACAGAGCTGAGCGATTAAAGTTAATATATCACACATGCAAAAGCGCTTTTAGACGCACCACATTAGTGCCTAACTTGAACGTCATTGAATTTATATAAATTTCTATGCCTATTAATCAACTGAACATTCATGCATAGACATTTCTACAACAATAATATTGGCACCATTTCAGTTTCAAAAACAGAATCAGGTCTGGAAATTAATACCGCATAACATCCAGAAAGGTAATGTATACACACACTGTCAATGATTGTAATACATATTCCCAATTTCAAGTATTATAAACTCTATTTCCCTTCTATCTTTTCTTTCTAGATGGTTAACTAAAGGATTGAAATATTCTCCCATTTTTCCAATCCGGAGCCGGTATTCTAACTCCTGGAGAAAATTTAGGTATCGGTTAGCCAGCTCTTTCCTCTTCCAGAAGGAGTCGTCAGGTAGAATTTCACAGAGCCATAAAAGTGTTGTCTGCAAATAGAGAAAGAGAAAAAAACTATTTCAAAGTTTTTGAAATTGTAAAATTATGATCGTACATTGAACACGTCATTGTTACAACATCTCACAAAGTAAACCTAATTAGTGCACATTAAAAATGCAATATAACGTTATATAGCAAAAAATAATTAAAAACAGATCAGCGTGTAATAAATAGAATTTATGTAATAAATATGATAATAATAACTACCATTCAACATGGACAATTTTCCATGAGAAAAAATGGATACTGAACAAATAAGGATACATGTATTAAGCTGACTTCTTGTCAATGGTGCCTTGTTCAGATGAGGTTAAGTCGAACATGTTTCTGTCTGAATGCCCTCAAATAACTGTTCTTTCAAAGTTACATGAGAATATCGTTTATCAATAAAATTTTGGAAGCGAAGTGCACAACCCATCAGCATAATAGCCGACTCAGTTTAACTGGGTCTGTTAATGAGAAGTAATGAAATGTGCAACACCCCTAACGCGTCCTAGCACAGGCTTAAGTGAAACTCTATTACAATAGAATTGATTGGACTTCATGGTCCAAACGAACCAGAAAATATAACAACACTGAATCCAAGTACAGGGATTTTTACAACCGCCACAAGAAAATTCAAGACTGTTATTGCAAAAGGAAGCGTAAAACGAAAGCAATGCTGCATCATTTTATTAACCAGTAAAATATTTTCAAGATGTTTTTTGGTTAACCATTATAAATGGTTTATATCTCACAGGCATTTGAAAGCATTTCCATCAAATTTATTTAGTTATTTGTTTATGTACGGAAAAAGTTTACTTATACATTTAATGAGTCATTTTAATACTTTTTATGTTAGGCCATATTGTGAATAAGATCTTATCTAAATATGTAACCTTTATGAGATATAATAGTAATAGTAATAATAATAATAATAATGATTAATGTTGTCATTACTATTTTTATTATGACTTTTTTTTCAAAATAAAGTCTGTATTTATAGCCCTTTCCTTTGGTCTAACCTTATTCGTATAATAAATATTAAATGTCGTACTGCCTCGAAAGCGGAGCCAAAAACACTTTTTGACCTCCGAAAGTAACGTCATAACAATGTGACATAGTACACAATTTGAGACAAAAACACTGGACAAAATATCAGCTACTGCAAATGTTTAAAGTTTTCACATATTACCTAAGGGTTGTTAGTTCTGGTATTTAAAATAAGTATTGAATTTTCGGTACGGTCAATATGAGAATTGAGGGCTACGCCCTCTGTCGATATGATATTTTGCAGGTTGATAAATCCTCATATCGACCTTCCTAATAGACAATATTTGTATATTTTATTATCATTATTGTCAAAAATCATACCGGGAAACAAAACAATGAAAATATGTTTCAGATTTTATCTACATTTCATTTAAAGTATATGACGAAATATCGTATTCAAATTATATTATAAAATTATAAGATACGAATACTTGAATATCTAATATAATACCTTCAAAAGGTAGGTAGAAAGTCCTTTCAGACCCGAATGAGATTGCGATTTCCACTGCATAAGTTCTTTTTCATGATTCTTAGGCATCCCTTTCGCCATGTTTTATTTTGATCAATGACTCTAAGCAGTTCATATTCACAGTTGGCAAACGATATATTCCAATACTTACCTCCCTTTGGTACCAAATATATCTCTTGATAAGCGACGCTTTCCACCTTTTCCTCGGTCAGCCAAAGGTTTGTATTTTTCCTTGGCCACTGGAAATCTTCTACGCTAAGTGTTTGTGTTGGAAGGGTCAACTTTGGTGTCGGATCTAATCCTTTTTCAGCATGTATGATAACAATATTGTAAATTGTAAATTGTAATATGCACATATGTTTGAAATAAAATATGTTTAAACTAACTTTGGTGTAATGTCAATAGAAATATTTGGACGACCACCAAATTGTTGGACTGTCATTGATATCGCTGGTCCTCGAGCTCCTTTATTCAATGTGACGCTCTCTGAAAACCAAAAGTAAATACTTTGAAAACATTAGTTGGAAACTCAATATCACCGACATATGAAGTCGAGAAAAGGATCTAACAGTTCATTACACTGTGTATCAACAATATGTCGTAATTAAAAAAAGAATGTTTTACTGAAAAATGGAAACATTTTCCATTGTGTTTGACGTCTATACTATGGACAAGTTTATCAAAATGTTATCTTGAAATTACAACTTTTATTTTGTATTAATTTGTTCATCGAAGTTAATTCACATATTATTCGCATAAATAAGATCTCGAGATTGACTTTTTTTATAATAACAAAACAAACGGGTTATTTTTGTAATATCTGATTCACTAAAGCTATTCTGGTAGTATACTGAGAAGAAAATATTTTGTATTATATACCATGGACATCAATCCAAGGCAAAGTCTCGCCTATACTGTTATGAAAGCTGCGCAGAAGTTCGTAAGGCAGAAGCCATCCATCATCATCATCATAATATCCTTCCGAAATACAACAGTCCAAATACCAGTGTGCATCATAACATCCCAGCTGAACAGCTGTGTATCAAGGTGGAATGTCATCCGGCGTAAAAGAAACGCTTTCCACTGCCGACAAATTCGGTTTCTTGTACCTTAACATATACAAGTATTATATGAATTAAACTTTCAATAATATCATTTGTTCAAATGTTTAGGATTTGAACCACAAGAACGTTGACCCTAGTAGTTAAATATCAAAACATCTGAACGGCGAACCACAAAATAAAGATCTTTACATACTAGCATGATTATTGAAATGTCATGATGTTATAAAGGTGAACTACATTCATTCGTATAGTGATGAACGTGGCGTTACGCGGCAATTTGACTTCATATTAATCTTTCACCGGTCCGCGCAAATATACAACGCTTGATGTCTTTCTTTGTTTAAATAACAGACCAATCTAACTATGTTAGAATTGAAAATTTTGTGAAATCACGATTGGAAAGAAATATTCCATGTTCCTTACAGTGTTCATTTGAATAAAACTATAAGTACCACCTGAAACAATAGTTTACAAGAGTGATTACCTGTCTTATGGAAAATGTATCAATGTCATCATGGCCATATGTCTTCATAAATGGCTGATCCGATAAATTCACCTCGTTTCTGTTTATTAAAATGTCGACACTGTAGTCAAATTCGTCTGCTTTACCGACTTTAAGACTGGTCGCTACGGAACCTTCGCTTTGCGGAAAGCGTTTAAAACGTCTGTTTTTGCGTACACGGTACAATATTTTATGTATAATGGCATCACTTGTTGACTCATTTTCATTCACAGACTCGTAATCAAGGACTACCTTTTCATCGTAAAATACAATGAGATCTTCCAGGCTTTCCTTGGGAAGATGTGTATTTTCGTAAAGCTTCCGGCGACTCTTCAACGTAGTTACAAATTTCATGTCAACGTTTTGTTCTTCATCCTGCCATGTTTCCACCGCTTGCTGTTGAAAATTGTTTTTATCATATTTTTGTTGACTCCTCCAGTCTTCCAACGTTGACCATTTGGCTTCATAATTATTACTGGTTTTCCAATGATGTCCTGTTTTACAGTCTATATTATTGTCTGATGTAAAAGTGTTTGAATATTCATTTGACAATTTGTATTTTTTCTTGTTTCAATTTTTTTTTTGATTGTTTCTTTCCAGTCTTGCTATTCTCCAATATAATCGTGGAGACATTCGTAGATGCAGCTATATCGTTGTTTGGTATTGTTTCCTCACAGTTCAATAGGTTTTATTCCTGTTCAGAAATGTTTTCTTTCCTACCATGTAGAATACAGTAAATGCAAAATAAGCATACAAAACCGTTAAATATTGTAGATGTTATAACCTGACATCTACTGCACATAATATACATAAACCTAATTGTATTAGACTCTCCTCGATTATCAAGCTAGAAAAATATCCGTTTCATGGAGTTCTAAATATGTACAAAATATAACTGAATGTGTATAAACATTTATATTTAACTTTATGTAGCTACCGACCTGTTAAACAATGTCGGTGTGGTAAACACGCACGTAAGCACGCATACACAAATACTACTGTAATAACAAAGGTAATGTCCCTTTGGTGTAAAGAAGTTGTATATAGTCATCGCTTGTGTTGTTTATAGAGCACATAAAATAGAAACAAAGCAAAACAAACCACCAGCACAAGTATGTACGTCAACTGAAATCAAAACACAAATATATTCTAAAACAACGCAGTCTGCTATTATAACGCTACCTAATCAATGCTCACACGTCTACACCAGAATGCTAACAAAACAAAGACGCATATTCTATACAGATTTAATAATGTATATCTAAAGATTTCCAGTAGCTGAACTGAAAAAAGAATTGTTAATTATAGATTTTTTTTTCGTTTTTTTTCTTAAACATTTAATGCATGTATTACATCTGCAAAATAACATGCAAACTGAATAATGGGATAAACATGCAGGTTATTCACGAATTTGAACACCATTGCAGCTTAGCTTCAAAAGAAGTGTGGTATACCCGGCGAACATTATGCGCGCGAAAAAATGACAAAAAATCATGTTTCGTTGTATTGTTTTTTTTTCATTTTTAACAATATATGAACGGTTTGGCTTCGTATTTCCAACCTGTATATAAACAAAAACTAGTCCTTGTCCCCTGGATAATATCTTCTTAGTTCGGATCGAAATATTTTCTACAATGTAGAATTAAATGTAGATTAAACTCTGATTTTTCAAAACTTAGAAAATTCAGCAAATAAAAAAGATAAAAGATAGGATTTTGCTAGACTGATTTGAAAAATATGGACCTCATGCAACATTTCATAATGGGAGTCTATGGGAAAATCATAAGTTTCATAACGTTTTCGCGAATAGAATTTTTTCTACAATGTAGATTTTAATGAAACTTCTCACATTTGTAAATGAGCATATGGCCTATGAATTGGTGAAATAAAATGTATAGGTCCGTGTGCTTAGTTTCGAAGTATTTGACCATGATTTAAGTGAACCGTGCATTTCATGCTAATTTCGAGACATTATTTTGAATTTTTAGCGTGTCAGATGTTTAAATATCATATTTCAACTTTAGAAAGATAGCAGCAGTGCCAATGTAATACATTTACTCACAGGTTGCCATTTATTCTTAAAATGATTTTTATTTCCGTACGCCGAATCCAGGCTTTATTCTACGTTTTCCAGGCTTAATGACGTTCCGCCATAACTTCCGGATTATCAAACGTGCAGAACTACCTTAAACAGCGAAAGAACAGCGTACGACGACAATTCTACATTTATCAAAACATTGCGCAAAGGATTTATAATGCTGAACATTGTTGTTTCTTGTTTACTTATAAATGCCAAATAAAAAACAAATAAGAAACAGAACATCATATTATACAATATCTTATTAAAATTGGCCGAAATAGGTCAAAATGTACATGTACATGACAGTTTGGACAAAATGCGATGTCATCCATTTTTAAATGCATCTGGAGGCAATATAGTAAGCAAAAAAGTATTTTTGACATTTTATATGCACTATATAGGGATATACAATACAATGATTGACTTCAAACAAAATTAGAAGCAAACAGAACATGTTTTACATTAATGCAAAATATATCACTTGAAAGATAGGAAAATAAATGTTATTGCTTGAACAGTGATAAATTGTGGAATCAAAAATGGAATTCATAACCATAGCAAAATAAAGTCCTTTCACAATTCTATGTAAATCGCAGGCCGTTCTGATATCAATTAATCGCTGCGACGGACGTTCTATCACCCCGCTATGAATGACATTATAAGAGATCTAAGAAGATAAGAGAAGTTTGGTCTAGTCCAATTTAATGTATTGACTCTCGATATAAAAAAAATTGATGTCTACACAGCTTTTTTCAAAAGGGAAATTATCTGAAAAAGAAGAGGACATACGTTAGTTACAAAAATTATCAGTGCAACAGCTGTGTAGTTTATCGAAGGGCCGTATAGACTCAAATTTCTTCTTGCAATGAATAGTGTCAGCTTTTAAATGGCAAATTATGCTATATATAGATAGAGTTGATACATACATGTAGACATGATTTTAATACCTGACTTGTGATGTAGGGCACAGGTACAAGTATTTTATTGCCGATCTTGAAACGAGGCTCATGTCAACCCGTTATCGTACGCATTTAATACTAGTGCATTGTTTTACAGCATATATTTTATGTGATAGGTCTGTAATTTCTGGGGTTTCTGTAAAACCTGGAGTCAATACAGTTCATTGCTCTTATGTGTGTATAATAAATAGGCCTAATAAGAACAAAGATAAATAATTAAAGAATACAAGTAATTCTGAAATTAATAAAGTATATGTTCTGTTCTGTTCTGTTCTGTTCAATTATACATTACAATAACATAAATAAGTTCAAAATGGTTTAAGTATTTGCACGTGTTGCGTCAAATGTGATATCAAATAAAATGAAATGACTGTCAGATATACACCATTGATCTGTTGTATAAGCCAACAGTACAAAAGATATTATATCTCTGTTATGAAAATATGTTTATATTATGGTGAAAATGATATGATCAATGGGTTTTTAGTGAGCTGTCTTGATTAGATAACGTTTGTATTTTGAAAAATGATCTACATATTGACAATTTTTACTCACCAACATATTTTCTTATTCCATCATCACAAGAAACGCCACGTTGCACTTGGGGTTTTCCCCAAGAGTGGTTTTTCCAAAACGTTATCTTTGTGTCAGTAAACCTATAAATTCAGTTGGGTATAACAGATAACCTATTTAGAGGTCTTACGCATGCCGCTTGATTGGTGCATGTCAGGAAAGTGTTTACTTTTTGTGTGCTTACGAAAATATTCAAGTACTTTAGAGTGGTTTATAAAATTTGGTCAAGTGTTTTGAACACGGAAGCAATTTTTTCAACATATTTCATCAGATACTGAAAAAATGTTATCCACTTTACACTAGAACTTATGATTCGCGTACAATTACACAGCCTTTCTATTTTGTCTTGGTCATGAATCGTACATATATATATTCATAAATGTCTCATCGCATATACAACAAACAGTTGTAATTTATGGAACACCTAAAGTAAGCCTCATGTTGCCTCCGGTGTTGTTGTCCAGTGCACAAGGAAAGAAACTAAACGTTCTGTATTATGTACAAATGTACTGGTATTGTGAGGAATCATTGTTATTTTTAGTATAAATATTTTATATTATGTAATGTGCACAAATGTTATTTAATTTTGTATATGTGGTAGTTACTGTTCGAGGAATAATTCTGCAGTCTATAAACACCATGTAGAACTATTTCGAGAATGATAACTGACTTACCTACATGTAGAGACTTACCCTAAGCTTTCTTTACGCAAGGGAAACAATCTAATTATATAGTGAAATTGTTGAGTGAACACCGTTTCTTAATCCTAATCCTGCCCATGTTATATCAGTGCAGAGGAAAAGTAACCTATCTATGATAAATGCCATGTATGATTACACAGTTATGCATCTAACAGTCTTGAAATTGATTTCTTCGATTTTCTCATATTTCTAGATATTTTCCCATACTTTGACGCATATATATGGGTAGTTGAGATTGTTCTCTTTCCAGCAGTAGCCTTTTCAACATATTTCACCTTGTGAAATTTTGTGGGTTTTGACTTTTTTAAAAAAAAACGTCTGTTTGTTGACAAATTTCACCACAAAAAATGTCCTACTTTCCCCAGGGCAATCAATTATTTGATCTCTACATAGTTTTGTATTCAGGTTGCTAATCCATGTGGCAAGTATGCATGCTTTTTTCATGATTAGAGGTAAAAAGTGGGTAGTTTGCATGAGGTACTAGGTCAATTGTCTTCTAAGCCTATCATGAAGTATTTGCGGAGTTGTCTCCATTTTTTCCAAATATTTCATCCGGGATAATTTTTTTCAGCTCAAATAACTCTTTTTCAGGAAATGATATTTTAATAATTTTTTTCAGTCCTTGTATTCTGATGCAGTTAACTTCACATACATATAATATAGATAGCTCCTACTTGAAATGTATATTTTCAGTTACAATGCCTACTACATGCTCCTTTGTTTTGCATAGTCCAGATTGGTTTCGGATTTGTAAAACGTTTGTAACAGGTATGTATAATTAAATAGAAATGATTAAAAGAAAGAACAAGACAATGTGTGCTACAATTTATCGGATACTATTAATATAACAAAATGCCCAACTTGCTACGCGCCTGTAAACATATTGCAATTAGGACATGTTTTGCTTGAAAAATCCGTGCACATTTGGCAAACATTCTCTTTCTGAGGTCAGCAATGTGGTCAATGGCATTTTATCATTTTTTTTTGACATATTTGAAAAAAACTGTAAGTTTATTTAGTTCTTTAATTTGCTACTCAAATATACACTGCCGTATAAATGTATTAATATAGATTTATCATTTCATTATTACAAGAAATGCCTGTCATCCGTATCGCGTCAGCCAGTAAATGGTGCGTGTCCATTACCTTACGCACAAATTGTGTAATTGGGTTCTCTTGTATATGTTTCGAAAAATAATCTTAGCAGGCTGAAAATTTCTCCCAGGGGTATATCATCTGGATCGGGATAAATAATATGCATCGATCAGTGTAACGGGTGTATCATAAGAACAATAGAAAAACACTAACGTTTTGATAACTTCTCAGAAATAGCTCCCCTATGAAGAGAGTTACTAAACATCTGAACACATTCCTCTTGGAACAAATAAGCTTGGTCAGGGTCAAAGTCTGCAAGTGTTCTAGCACTAGCTGGAAAGTCAGAAATAAACAGAACATAAATATTCGGCATTTATATATAGCTTTGTATTTGTAAATGTCATAATGTATAGTTTATAGGGACATGCCTCAGTATGAATGTACTTTTTCTTCTATTTTATCTTTGACAATAGCTAGCTAAGGATAAAAATCTGTCTTGGACATACTTTTTGTCAAGATAAGTGTAACTTTATATAGCTGATATAAAATATTGAACTCAAAGAGATAGCACAGTACAACTAATTAAGAGGTTTGTAGTTTGAGAATTTTGTTCTCTGTGGCATGGCAACGATTTGAATAAACGTGATTTCGTTTAAAGTCAGTCTCGTCCTCCACATCTGATTCATGTGAAGAAGTTGTCAGTTACTTGTGGATGTAAAGTCAATACAAGTGTCTGACTGTTTTACACAAATGAAAGACGGCCAGAGCAACGGGATGGTCATGTTTAGAACAAATTTCAACATATTAAAACTGGTCGAAAATTTATAATTAACACGAACTTTTTTTTAAAACAAGCGATAATACTGTTTACCTAGTCAATCGCGCGAGCATCGTAAAGGACATGCACGGACACCTCATGCTTTTGTTGCATTGTTACGGTCACTTACGCATAGCATGTACGTATAAAGTCAATCTCTGACAATTGCGTCAGGGAGTCGACTCTTTGGCTCAGTGGTTAGAGCATTGGACTAGCACCTGAGTGACCCTGGTTCGAATCCCGCCACAGGCACACTTGGGATTTTTCGTCATAAAATGTATCTATAGACCTTATCGAAACAAAAAGCAAGTAGGTAAATGTCTATATATCAGATACAAACGCTGTTTTTGCAGCGTATAAATAGTATAATTTCTTATGCAGGTGATACATCTTCATGTGCTCATAATATAGTTGACTGTATTAATGATCTTACAAAGACAGCACACATAATACGATATGTTTACAAACTATACATAATAAAACGATAAAGGTTATTATCACATGTTTTGACGTCGCGGGAGTGTAATAAAGCTTTTAAATAAAAATGATAATACACTAGTGTAATAAAGCTTTGACGTCGACGTCGTTTACAGAGTAAAAATCGTTGGTCAAATTGACTTGTTTATATAGTAAAAAAGAGTAGATTTTTTTTTATGTTTTGATAGGAAAGGCTTACATGTGATAAATAGAATATTACATTTGTGACTTTCCACATTGAATTTATTCAACTCGTTTAATAAATTCAGTATGAAAAGACACTCATATAATATCCTCTATATATTATAACGGCGTTTGTACAAAATGTAGCAACGTCTGTACAAAATATATACATATGTACCTAGCGTTAAGACGCTGATACACAATATCACGACCAAGGTAAACAATATTAGAACGTAAAAGACGTTTGTAATTATACACATAGTATAATGTATGCAACTGAGGAGATCAACACTGGAGGCATCCTGAGGCAGTAAAAGCTTTCAATATTAATTGATACGCCACAATAATGTTCACATGCCGCTCTGTACAAAGCTTTAAACGAAAGAATAAGAATATGAAGGAAAAACACTTATCAAACTATCTTAAAACACTTGCAGAGGATAAATGTACTCAAAAGTGTTCTTAAAAGCCTAATGGTGTAATGGAAAATTGCGGGCGCAACAAATAAAAAAAAAAACGTAACTGCTTAAAAACCTGTACCTACGTTTTGAAAGTTCAGGCAGTATGCATAGCTACTTCACTGCTTGAGAAAAAAAATATTATGAAAATCTCGTTAAACAATGTTATTTTAACCGAGAAATATACTATAAAGAACAAGCCGGACTAAAATTTTCATCAGGTTTGAAAATTAGAAACTAATACACAATGTACACGAAGATCGTAAAGCTTTAATCGTTCACAGTGAGTATTATCCAGAGAGTAAATCAAATATGGATTATATCTCATTCATCAACTAGCATAAGAAAGTCTTTCTGAAACGCTTATACAATAGGAAGCAAAAGTATTACTTGGATGTTACCTCCTACACAAATCTTACACTTGCAATTTATATTTCACTATACTATACCGCATCGAATTGTTGTCATGGCACTGGAAAGCAGATCTGTACAAAATCCTGTTCCAAAAACATATGTAGATATGAGAAGTTTGTTATTTCCGTCTATTAAATGCCTAAACTCTAACATTGAATATCAGAATCTAATTGTTTAAATTCGTATTTTTTAATACAAAAATGATATTTGGCGATGGTAAATCTTCGAGGGTCTTTTACCTCTGCGGAATATTCTATTTTTACAGTTGCTATAAGTTTCAATCCTGGTCCATTAAATAGTTTCTTATTGACACGATAATTGCTTTTTTTTAACTGGCGAATAGCCGCACCCATGATTTACTATTGGTGGCCTCCTGCCACGTTTCCCACAAATTTGAGAACATCTACCAATTGCAGGAAAGTATTTTCGTGCGCGGGTCTGTAACGTAGTGTATGCTGCACAACTTACTGGTCACTTTAGTATAGGGAACTTGCAGAACAGACGATAGTCGGTGAAATTTGACACGTGCGAGTACGTTTACCTTTACAAAATTGTGTTGTAATTATTTTTGTGAATTCATGCATGAAATAATATTAAAAAATTAATAGGACAAAGCTCAAGATATAGTCGTAGAAACATTTTGATATTTTTTCGATATTTTGACTGGCTCTCTGCAATTTTACGTTGGGCGTTTTAGACTGGAATTTATGGGATTAAAGTAATGGTTTTAACCATGAATAAAGCTTCTAAGAAAATTCCTGAAGATAAAGCGAAACGATTTGCCAAACGAACACTCAGTCTGGATGTCATGGAAATACATTATTTCAAAACGTAGGTCTATGTAGTCCCACTCGGTATAGGCTTACGTTCGTAAATGTATCTGAACGCGCACGTGACTTTCCGTAAAAAGAAAGAAAATGTCGAAATCACATACGGAGAATAGGTAACTGACCGATTATTAATACGGGTCCATTACTTTAGTTTATGTTCTAATTCTCGGCCTCAAATTCGCAACTATTATTGATCATACTACATATACATTTCATGTATTACGACAAATATTCATAATTTGTTGTCGTCTGGAGTCTGTCAATAGAACACAGTATTGAATAATCTGTTGCCAATTTCATTAACATTACTAAGGATAATTATAACCGTTTCAAAGTTTTAAACCGATGTCAAGATATGATGAGAATGATTCAAACTAGTTTTAATCAAACTCTACTGTTTCAAGATAGTGTCACAAGATTAAAGGTTCTTGATAGATAGCATATTGCTCTGTGTTGCTGCCATATGTGTTTACTCATACCATATATTCATTGTTTTGTTTTTGTTTATTTTTAAGTACCACTGTACTCTTCAGGATATGTTTATTGATGTTCACGTGAAGGGAAGTTACAATACTCTATAATACTCTTGAAATGTTTTGCAAATGTTCTTTGACAGTACAGCATGAACGCTGCCTGGTTTTGGACGTGTGCAGAATCACTCAGAGTTATCTCAATTACATATATTTGGTATCATTTTAAAAATTCCTTTACCAAATGAATGCGAACCAGAAGAAAAATTGGTGAGAAAACACAGTGTTTTTAAGTTAATACCTTTTTAACATGTCGCGGTCATTTTTTCCGAAACAATAACATAATATTCATTTGGTTTTTTGCATTATTTTGCTTTCTTTATGGTGCTCTCTTATTTAAACATCTCATGAAATCCAAACCGAAGTTTTTCAAACATAAATGCCTTTTCAGTATTTCCAGGTTCTTAAACAGTTGTTTATCTTATTTTGAAACACACTGTACTTGTGTATTCTATGTGTATTTTGGTGTTAACTAACTAGGTTATATTGTCATTCTGGTTTATATTTGGTAACTTAATTGAGATTTTTTTTTCAATCTGTTCAGATAAAACCTATTTTTTTGAATATTCTCTCCATGTTGGCCACAGTCCATTTAATATATGGTACTTTACATATCAAATAAAGGCAAAATCTGCACTATTGTATCATAATTAACCCAACCCACTTTTATAGTGTTTAAGCTCTAGACAATCGTTTCCCCCCTCCTCTCCTCTCCCCACCGCAACCAACCCTACCCCCAAAGCCATCTTACTTGTAGAATTTGTTTACATAATTTCTTGGAAAATGAATACTTTGGGATATGGGGAGGAATGGCTACTTTAAAACAATATTTCTGTTATCCATATATATAAAAATAATAACAATTGTTTTCGTCTAAAATTCCATCTCAATCATTTATTTCATAAAAAAAATATTTTTTGAATCTAAAACCTATAATAAAATTTGCAGAATATCTGAACAATTTATTTTTGTCCGGTAAAGTCTGAGGCAAAGTCATATTAAGGTGGTGATACCTTTATGAGAATCGAAAAATACGTAATTTCGGCATTCTACTGATTTAACGGAAAGTCGCGTGCGCGTTCAATTCCATTTACTTTCAAAGAATGCTGGATTGTATCATACGGAAATTGCCGAGAGCCATTACAGGTCTACAACCTTAAAACTGTCAGTATTCAGTTAGAATTACAAACCTCAGCTTGAACTTATTAAAACTTTCGTTATTTTTATTAGTCACAAAAAAGAAACATTCAATAAACAGATAATGTATGTTCCATCAAACCTCGTATGTATGATTTCTTGTATATATGTAAATGTTTTGTGTATATGTTATTGCAAAACGATATTTTGTAATCTGAGATCCTTCAATAAAGTTCTATTCTGTTTTTAAATCTCCAGTTAGGAATATCAATTATGCCCAGATTTTCCAGGTTCAGTTTTTCGCTGTCGTCCAAAGCAGAAGAAGACAATTTCCATTTAAAATTATATAGGTTCTTGATCCGTCTTGATCTGAAACATAAATTAACGATCTAAAATTATTCGCAAAACGTTTATGCAGCAACAGCCAGGTTGATCAATCAATACATTTTATTTTATAGTTTGTTAATGAATTTGTATTACTACATTAAAACATATAAATAACAAGCAAATTCGATGAATTGGTATCCCCCGCCGAAAGGGTTTGTGGTGAGGAGTATATAAACAGTATATCCGGCAAAAAGTTAAGGATGTTACTAAGAGGCAAATAATTTCATTAGTCAAAATCAGTCTAACAGAAAACGAATGCTATTTTTTGGTGGGGGGAGGCGGGCAGCGGGGGTGACTGGGTGAGGGTATAAAAACATCATATGTTAATTATAAATATTGATGGATAATTTAAAATGAAAAAAAAAAAGAAAAAAAAAATGGGGGTGCGGGAGGGGTGATGCATGCTTGGGGTGGTGGGCATGACTGGGTGGAAGAGTGAGGTGGTGGAATAGTACAACTTTGCATGTTGATAAATATTCATGGAAGGTTTGAAAAAAAATAAAAAGGAATGAAAAATTATCTTTTTTGGGTGTGTGTGTGTGTGTGTGTGTGTGTGTGTGTGTGTGGGGGGGGGGTGATGTGGGGTGGGAGTGGGGGTGACCAAGGCAAGGTGGTGACCAGGTGTGGGTACACAACTTCCCATGTTTATAATAAATGTTCAAGGAAAAGAATGAAAGACGTTTAATGAAATTCTACCATTTGGTTGGTTTGTTATCGGTAGATTTTTAAACAATTAAAGGGCAATAACTCTGGAAAATTGACCAATTAAAAAAAAAAGATAGGCATCATCGAAGTATGTTGGTTCATATTTATTTTAAGTTTCATGAAATTCTACCAGCTTGTTACTAAGAAATTGCTGCAGACGTGGATTTTTCATTAAATCAAGGGCAATAACTCTAAGGGAAATTGACCAATCAAAAAAAAAAAAAACTTGACGGGCATCATCCCAGTATGTTGGTGCATGTTTATTTCAAATTTTATGAAATTCTACATGATAGTTACTGAGAAATGGCTGCGGACGCACATTTTTGGGCATATTTAATTAAATCAAGGGCAATAACTCTAAGGAAAATTGACCAATAAAAAAAACCTTGACGGGCATCATCGCAGTATGTTGGTTCATCTTTATTTTAAGTTTCATGAAATTCTACCTGCTAGTTACTGAGATATGGCTGTGGACGGACGCACGCACGCACGGATGCACGGACGTGACGGACGGACAACGCCATTTCAATACCCCTCTCCCGATTTCATCGGTGGGGGATAAAAAAATAATTCAAATTTATCTACAAACGTAAAACTATTTTCTGAATAACAAAATAACCCCTCACCTAACCTGATCAATATAATAAGTGCTGACCTCTTTTTAAACCAATCACATAAAGGACATATTTCATTTTTTCTAAGAGTGTTTTTGTAAAAATTACTAAGAGGCTTATCTTTTTATAGCCATATTGCAGTAGAAAAAAACACTAAAAGATTAGTGGAGAATTCGTCATTTAGAAACCACAGTAGGTCTTTATGCTCCCTCGCTATTGATTTCATAATGATTAAGATTTCATTTCAGGGTCACTATCACTAAGTTGTCGAAGAGTCTTAAACGTTTGTGGTAAAAAGTTAAGTTTAGAGACGTTGGCATGTATAAATAGATAATCCGATATTTTGGTTTAATTTATCATATAAGCTGTGTTTATTGAAACGAAAGTTTGTTTCAGTAGATTCCGAAAAAAACATGTTCACTTAACATATGTTTATGACCTTTTTAAGAAAAGAGTCGCGAGTAGAATTATATAGAGGATAATTGTTGGTTTCGGTGTAATATCACGTTATAATTTCACCGAGTGGGCACCAAAAGTGATATTTTCACGAGTGGCGCAGCCACGAGTGAAAATAACAACTTTTGGTGTTCACGAGTGAAATTACCGTGATATTACATCGATACCAACAATTTTTCTGTTTATTTTATGTCTAAAACTCTACTTTTCTTGTGTTTATTTTAAATAAATGTCGAAATTTGCGGGAAATTTTATCAGGAAGCATCGCAAAGATGACGTCATTTTAACGACGTCATCGTCATATTGTTTCCGGCTTTCAGTACGCTCGGTAAACTTTTTGACGTTAATCCGGGTATCAGATTTGATAATTTTCACTGAGTGGCCAGTGAGTTTATCAGGATATAATTCACCGTTATATTTCGATAAACCACCGAAAAACATAAAATAAATGATTATGATGGTTGATATTGAGTTTGTTGAAATTTATGTAAAAATAAAAAGCTTCAAATCTGAGAAGTGTACTTCAGGTAACGTTTAAGATATTAGCAAAAGATAAAATGTTCTTTAGAAGACTTGTGCAAAGAAAATCGATTTCCTGTAGCATTACAACTTCAGGAAAACGAATCGGACGGCTGATGTGCCGTGTTCTTTTTAGATGCAATGTCAATCTTCCATACAATATTGTTATTCTTTCACTTCCGTTTACGAAGCAATCGAATGACGAATGAGAGCATTCTGGGAAAAGAATGTTGTCAAGCATTTGATAAAAACAATAATTACATCTGGTTTTGTTGTGTTGCATTGAGGAGCGACAAATGTTTCCAACGGATTATCCTCATAGTACTTCTGGAAGTTACAAAAGTTCGTCCACATTTGTGTCATTTCCTGGCCAGGAACTTTTCTGTAATACCCTGTAAATTTTAACGACAAAATTTGGTTATTAGTGGTATGTGATTCTATTAATATTTATGTGCATAAGAAAACTTAGACCGTCATAAAGACAAAAACACGGTTTATACATGTAAATTAGTATTTTAATGCACGTAGGCAGAACCTGCTCCATATGTTTAGAAAAAGAAAAGCAAAGCAAACTTCAAACTTCATTTTTCCAACTTAGGTTTACATCAAGTAAACAACATAAGCATCACTTTCATAGTTATACAGTGGGTAATGGCGGCATATCATATTAACAAATTGCAGTTCAATGGAGAACGACAAACATAATATATATAGCAGTCTGATAAATGTATGTGATACTACAAAGAATATCAAATGATGATAATGTATGTGTTCTAGCAATGTTCCAATAAATATATTAGCGTAAAAAGCTCTTAATAATTACATCGACAAATATACTTAATTTGTTCAGTACAGTTATATTTGTGCTAGAAAACTATTCTTCCAATTTGAAAAAGTTCGGATTAACATAGAAATAGCGTTTCAAATACTTTTCTCTTTCATTAACAAATTTTTGGCAAATAAAAAGATAGTGAAATTCATCTCCTACATCATTATTACAAAAAGTATATTTTCTTTCAGAAGATGGTATTCCCTGCCATCTTCCCATTTCCACAGGTAATCTATGGTTTCTTGTAAAAAAACGCATAATCGATAGACTACGTCTAGATGACAAAAGATTGATGTAAGCGCTTCTATGAAAATTAGTTTTAATAGCTTTGTAAATATTAGTGCTTGATGTAATTTGTATATCAGAATTCCATTCTGTATAAAATAGAAAATGTGGAAACTCCACAGGTCGCTCAACACAACAAAACCGAAAATGTTGCAGGCTCGGTTTGATTGAGCCTGTTCATGGACGGTAGTGGAAATGCATGCTACCGTCCACGCCCTCTAGCCCCGGGTTGAGCAGAACCCAACATTTACACATGCTAAAAGTACAAAAAACAATTTAGAGACATCCGCAGATGTGTTCATACGGCGGTGCACATGGAACCTTCAGTGCTACACTAGTGTGTAATTCCATGAAAAGCGGCGTAAAGTTGTCTCTAAATTTTTGACAAATTGACTCAACCAACCATTTGTCATTTAAAAAACTCTGACTATACCATACACCCGAAAATCCGGATGAACATAATAAATATTTAATATTGTCGATCCACTGGGACATTACAGTACCTGAAATATTCATTTCATATATCATTCTGTAAACTTTACAAGGTAATTTTTCAGTATTTTCATTAGAACATTTAATAAGTTTTGTCCAAAACGACATAACTCTTCTATAGATATCAATACATACTGGAAAGATACCAAGTTCACCATATATCATATATGACGGTGTTGACTTCTTAAGTTTAAAAATATATTTGTAAAATTTCAACTGAACTTTTTCAATACAATCAACATTTCCAAAACCCCAAATTTCACAACCATACAGTAATACTGGTTTTACCATCTTATTAAAGAGATCTATTTGCAGTTCATATGACAAATTAAAGGGTTTAATTTTTTTTCGAAAAAGAAAACAACGCTTTATTTCCCTGGTCCGCTATATATTTCTTTGTTGTAAGAAAGGATCCACCCTTGGTAAAATAAATGCCAAGGTACTTGTAATCCTTGACGATTTCTACCTGACTGTTTCCAATATAAAAATTCAAATTTCATCTGGTTCTACCTTTACCAAAAATAAGTATTTTTGTTTTATCAACATTAATTTTCAATTTCCACAGGTCACAATATGATTTAAAAACATTTAAGGCATTTTGTAAATCGTTTTCAGATTCCGCAAATATCACAGTATCATCTGCATATAAAAGAATCAATAATTTCAAGTATATATGTAAATTTTCGGCATTTAAAGTTTTGCTAAATCCCTCAACATTTCTTTCACATAGAAAACTTTCTAAGTCATTTAAGAATATACTAAACAAGAGGGTCATGATGACCCTGGATCGCTCACCAGAGTAATATGAGCTACATGTTTCAAATGTCAAACTGATGATTTTTAGAATTTTTTTAGAAGATTTACAATCAAGTAACCCCTGGGGTGGGGCCAAGTTTACCTCGGGGGTCATGAATGGAAAAAAGTTTGTAGAAGTCTACTAGGCAATGTAACATATCAAATATCTAAGATCTAGGTCTTCTGGTTTATTTTTAGCAAATTTATGAAGATTTCCCTATATACAATCAAGTAACCCCTGGGGCTGGGTAAATTTGACCCTGGAGGATCCAGAATTGATTTTTTTTGTAGAAGACTACTAGGCAATGCTACACGTCAGACATCTAAGATCTAGGCCTTCTGGTTTATTTTCAGCAAATATTTGAAGATTTTCCTATGTAAACTCAAGTGACCCCTGGGACGGGGTCAATTTTGACCCCGGGGGTCATGATTTGAACAGATTTTGTAGAGGTCCACTAGGCAATGCTACACGTGAAATATCTAAGCTGTAGGCCTTCTGGTTTATTTTTAGAAATTTTTTGAAGATTTTCCTATGTAAAATCAAGTGACCCCTGGGCCGGGGTCAATTTTGACCTCGGGGGTCATGATTTGAACAGATTTTGTAGAGGTCCATTAGGCAATGCTACATGTCAAATATCTAAGCTGTAGGCCTTCTGGTTTATTTTTTGAAAAATTTGAAGATTTTTCTATGTACAATCAAGTAACCCCATGGGGCGGGGTCAATTTGATCCCGGAGGTCATGGTTTGAACAAATTTTGTAGAAGTCTACTAGGCAATGCTACACGTTAAATATCTAAGATCTATGCCTTCTGGTTTATTTTTAGAAAAATTTTGAAGATTTTCCTATGTAAAATCAAGTGACCTCTGGGGCGGGGTCAATTTTGACCCTGGGGGTCATGATTTGAAAAAAATTTGTAGAGGTCTACTAGGCAATACTACACGTGAAATATCTAAGCTCTAGGCCTTCTGTTTATTTTTAGAACATTTTTGAAGATTTTCCTATGTAAAATCAAGTGACCCCTGGGGCGGGGTCAATTTTGACCCCGGGGTCATGATTTGAACAACTTTAGTAGAGGTTCTCTAGGCAATGCTACATGTCAAATATCTAAGCTCTAGGCTTGTGGTTTTTGAGAAGAAGATTTTTGATTTGAACAAACTTGGTAGAGGTCCACTCGGCAATGCTTCACACCAAATATCTAAGCTCTAGGGCTTCTAGTTTTTGAGAAGAAGATTTCTAAAGTTTTTCCTTTCTGTTGCCATGGCAACCAGATTTCTGCATGGAATTCAATTCTTTGAATAATTTTTAAAGAAGACTATCCAGGGAACATCCCTGTGAAGTTTCATCAAAATTGGCCTATTGGTTTAGGAGGAGATGTTGTTTAAAGAAAAGTGTGGACGGACGGACGGACGGACGACGGACAGACGGACGGCCGGACGCCGGACGGTGAGCGATCACAATAGCTCACCCTGAGCACTTTGTGCTCTGGTGAGCTAATAAAAAAGGTGACAAATTTTCGCCTTGTCTCACACCGACATTACAACTGAAAAAGTTTGTACAGCCTTTACTGGTTACCACCTTCGACTTAATATTACTGTATAAGTTATGTATGACATTAAAACATTTTGGTTTAAACATATTTTATTCGTCTATATACAGCTACATGAAAACATATTGAACACAACAAAAATGACAAGGATTAAGCTGAAAGCAAATTAATGCTTATTGAAGCTTTTTCCAAAGCATACTAAATATCGGTACAAGATATGGCGGGTCTCAGTTTGATAATACTAGTTGACGAAATCATGGTTGTGCTTGATAGAAGAAAAAAAAGGAGTGAAAGTAAATCGAATATAAGATAGTGAGGAGAGAAATGATGATGTAGTTAAAGATTTTCAGATGATTGTATATAACTTTACTTGATAGTGTACAGGATAGGTGGAAAGTAAAAGAGCTGAAGAAAGAGCGACCGAGAGTTTTGGTTACCTTATAATTGCAGTATCAGTCAAAACGACGTGATTTCTCAATATACCTGTGTACCACAAGAAAGAGTTGTTCATTTGCAGTGTCTGAAAGTTCAGTGTTACCAAAGAGGATAGTTTTTATAGAGACTTGACAGTGTAAACTTATACCATTTATCAACTCTGGTCTTATATTTTGATACTGCTGACATTCCAAATAGAAGTGCCGAGCAGTCTCTCTTTGACCACATTCACAAAGAGGTGAAGGTATTATGTTTTTAGAAAACAAATCGTCTGCTAAGGAGCTACAGTTAGTTCGGATACGAGTGTGGTAGATCTGAAGCCTTCTTTTACCAGTATAGTAGTGCGCCGGAACTTTTGAAGAAGATGGAAAAAGATGCCTCTTGAATGAATACAAAGTTGGTGAGTTACGAACGCAGATAGGAAGATCATTGAAAGCTCGTGTCGTAGAAGGGAGAAATGAGTTGTAGAATAGTGAAGTCCTGGCTCTTGGAACTCTGTAGTCATCCTGGTTCCGGAGGTTGTATGCTTGATTTTGAACGGGCATAGGACAGAGATTAGATAGGTATGAAGGAACAAGATTTTTGGTCATTTTGTAGTATAAAAGTAGTTTGTGCTTCTGTCGGCGAGACTCAAGTGTTTCCCAAACAACTTCGCCCATGAGTTTTGCAATCGAGATCAACTTTGTAGTACCAGTTACAATTCGAGCTGCCTCATGTTGGATCTTTTCAACAGTGTTTTTCCCTTGGATAGTACAATTGTCAAAGACTACGTCCCCGTATTCTAGTATCGGACGAATGAACGAAGTATAGATGGTTTCAAGAGAGTGGCGATCAAGGACAAATTTAAGCTTTCGCATGACGTTGATACGCCAGTAAGCCTTCTCTACAATATAGTCAATGTGATTGTGCCATTTCAGATCGGCAGAAAGAACAACACCAAGATGCTTGTGACTTGTCACTTCTTGGATCGTCTCATCGTTCATTTGTAAGCTTGGGTGAGCCCTGATACCAGTTTTCCGAGAAAAGGTAAGGGATTCGGTCTTTTTCCGATTGAATTTCACCAGCCAAGATTTAGCCCAGTTTGAGATAGTTGATAGATCGGAGTTAAGAGTAAATGCAGCAGATTGAGGATCCTCGACTACCAGATAGAGCTTGTGTCATCGGCGAAAAGACAAATATGGGCTTGTATATTGTTGACAATGTCATTGATGTATGTTAAAAATAGAAGAGGTCCCAAGATTGATCCCTGTGGTACTCCAGCATTTATGGTATTCCATTTAGACTGTGCACCTGGGATTACACAAGATTGTCTGCGACGAGAAAGATATGACGAGAACCAGGATAGTAACGTACCATCGATGCCCATTCGCTTCATCTTGAGCAAGAGACCAGTGTGCCAAACACGATCAAACGCTTTACTAATATCACAGAAGACTGCTCTGACTTCCTTTCCAGAGTCAATGGCCTCAGTGAAAAAGTTATACAGATATGTAAGTTGATTTGTGGTAGAGTCCCCTGGGATGAACCCTGATTGGAGGGGAGTGAGAAGGTTGTGTGAGGTTAGATAGTTGAAGGTGTGCTTGAAGACAATTCTTTCAAAGACCTTCCCTAATGTAGGAAGGAGAGCTATAGGACGATAGTTTCCGGGAACAGATCGGTCTCCTGCCTTGAAAATAGGTGTGACAAATGCTTCCTTCCATGTATCGGGATATTCGGATGAAGTGAGAGATTTGTTAAACAAGTCTGCCAAAGGAGTGGATAATTCATTACAGAGCTCTTTGAGGATTCTGTTGTTGATACCATCTGGGCCCGCTGCTTTACCAAGAGGTAAGGTTTTCAAGACGGTCATGACTTCATCAGGATATACTTGGATCGGAGGCATTGTGGACAGAGGAGGTATATCACCTTGTAGTTCCGGTGCAATGTTCTCGGGCTCACTCAGAAGTGTCTGGTCTCTAAAATAGTCATTGAGAATGTCTGCTTTCATTTGGTCGTCCTCTGCAATATCATCGCCGTCTTGAAGAGGGGGAATGGAGGAAGAAGAAGAGGATGCTGGTTTGATGAAAGATTTCAAACACGCCCACCAGGATTTAGAGTTTTGTTGTATTGTTTTGAGGTTTGTTGCTAGCTGGTGTATATGTTTTTCCTTAGATTGTCTGATGGTAGTTATTATTTTGTTGCGAAGTGTTCTGAATTTCAGCCAGTCATGTTCTGTGTTTGTGTGTTGAGCTTTCTTGTAATATCTACGCGTTTGTCTGATCATTTTTTTCAAGTTTGGAGGGAACCAGGGTGGGTCGCTGGGTCTGATGGTAACGTCTTTGTTTGGAATACAAGATTTAGAAATGCTAAGAATAGTGTCTGTGATGTTTTTGGTATATGTATTTATGTTTGTATGTTTAAGTTGGTGCCAGTTTATGTTTGCTGCTTTCTCTCGTAGTAATTGGTAATTGCCTTTGTCGAATAGCCATATATGTCGTTTGAAGGTGTGAATTTTACATTTTCCATTTATTTTTTCCCGTTGCAATTTATACCACAAGCCATTTCTCCAAACAGAGTCAAATGCCTGTTTGAAATCTACAAAGCAACAATACAATTTCTTTTTACTAGACTGTACAATATCTATCAAGCTCTTAAGTATAAATAAATTATCACAAGTTGAGTGAGATTTTCTGAAACCTGTCTGTGAAGATTTTATTAGTCGTACATTTTCAGCATATGAATTTAATCTATTATTCAAGATACATGTGAATAGTTTTCCAAAACAACTCAAAAGTGATATAGGCCTATAATTTTCAGGTAAGCAAGGGTCACCTTTATTTTTATATATTGGTTTAACTATACCAATAGTCCAAGATTCTGGAATTACTCCAGTATCAAATACAAGATTATACAATTTACAATATAATGGAAGCATAATATTAGAAGATGCTTTGATCTGTTCATTAACAATATTGTCAATAACTGGAGCTTTGCTATTTTTAAGAGATTTAATAGCTTTTAATATTTCAGCTTCAGTAATTGCCGAATTAATCTCTTCTATTAAAATGTCATTTTGTTCAGTAATAAACGGACCATCAGTTTCGTTTTCAGAGTCCTCTGTATTCAGATTACTATAAAACTAAAAAGGTCATTTAGACTTGCACTTGTTTCTACTACCTGACCTTTAGAATTTATAATTTTCCAATAAAGTTTCGGATTGCTAGATTTTAATGCCTTTAGATTTTCCATTCTTTCATGGGTATAACGATGTTTTGCGTAATGCATCGATTTTTTATATTTTTTACTGACTGTTTTAAGAAGCTTTCTATAATATTCCGTTTTATACATATTATACGCTTTTCTAGTTTTGTGATAAACATTTCTAGCATTTCTACATGAAGCATCAAACCAACGGTTAGTATTACATTTTTCATTTTATTTTGCTTATTTTTCCTGACATTCAATGTTCCAAATGACTGTCTAGAACTGTTATCAAAAACTTTCCCTATTTCTGTAACAATATCATTTAAGTCATCTGTAGAAATAATCCTATTATATGCCAAATTTTCTATTCGAATTTCTATTTCAGCATTTTTTAAGATATCTAAATTTTCAATAAATAACTCAGATTTATCAAAGTCCCATATTTTTGTAATAGGTTCCATACTTATATAATCAGCATTGTTATTTACATTTGTAACATGACTATCTACGTCATCTTTACATTTTAGTGATACTGCTACTGCGCAATGGACATCAGAAAATAAATCACAGAAATCAAAAACCTCCAATTCCTGAATATGCTTAAAGACATGAGAAGTTGATAAAAAGCAGAAACGCACAAAAATACAGTCCTTGCAATACTACTTGAAATATTTTCATGACACCAAGGGCAATAGGGATAAAACGATTTAGGTGGCGCGGTGGTCTAGTGGGAACATGGTTGACTGTCAATCCAGAGGTCCGGGGTTCGAATACCGGTCTAGGCACTGGAAATTTCTGAGATGCTTTTGAGTGGCTCCCAACTAACTAAGAGGCCAGTGCTAGTTCTTCCCAGGAATGACGGCTTCGTGTGTATCGGTGCTATACACCGGGCACGTTAAAGAACCAGACTGTCTATTCTCAAAGCGCTAGGCTAAGTTAGCCGGACAGGCCTGTATCTAAAAGGATTTCTCTCTCTCTGTTCTGGAGGCTTTGTCTCACTCAGTCCCTCTGGTCAGATTGCTCTGTGTCTGTACTAAAAGAGGATGAAATTTTGCACCCCGAGTGACTGCCTTTGGGCTTTGTAAAGCGCCTTTGAACGTGTTTATCATGGGTGCTATGTAAATCTGGTATTATATAATATAATATATAAAGATTTGTTATACTTCAGCTAGCACTGGAACAGCACTGACGCTACGAACAGTGTAACGGAAACCCCCACCCTCTCAAAAATTATCGTGTAACAGATGCCCGAGTAACGGCTTTATGTATCCGTTTTATTCTCAACCATATTGGTAGTAAGAGGTGTACGACAGAGCATGGGAGTAGCTTCACATATATTTCAGCGTAAGATGCTGTCGCCACAAGGGTCCAGGTTACTATCCTACTTATCCAGTCGGCTAATAACACAGTGCTAAGTTATGAGATAACGGGACACACATGGTACTTTCACATATACTGCGGACAGTGATATCCCATTTGAATTCAAAATACCATATTTGGTACATATTGTTAATCCTTACTTATTTTTTATTTATATCAGTCTTTGTGATTATGTTTTAACTTTATAAACATATACATAACAACCTTACAGTTTCAATTCTCAGAAATTAATTTGTTCTGGTTTAGCACCATTTTTCTTCAGTATTTCAGAAAATTAATGTATAATTATAAATTTGTGCTGTAGTACTTTGTGTAATTGCCTTTATTTCATATAGAATAATAGTACATGTGACATATTTAAAACTCGTCAAAGTCTTTTCATTTAGTTTGATAAATACTCTTTATTTTTTAGCTCACATGAGCACAAAGTGCTCAGGGTGAGGTATTGTGATCGCTCACCGTCCGGCGTCCGTCCGTCCGTCCGTTGTACGTCCGTCCACACTTTACTTTAAACAACATCTCCTCCTAAACCAACAGGCCAATTTTGATGAAACTTCACAGGGATGTTCCTTGGATGGCCCCCTTTCAAAATTGTTCAAAGAATTGAATTCCATGCAGAACACTGGTTGCCATGGCAACCGAAAGGAAAAACTTTAAAAATCTTCTTCTCAAAAACCAGAAGCCCTAGAGCTTAGATATTTGGTGTGAAGCATTGCCTAGTGGACCTCTACCAAGTTTGTTCAAATCATGACCCCGGGGTCAAAATTGACCCCGCCCCAGGGGTCACTTGATTTTACATAAGAAAATCTTAAAAAATCTTCTTCTCAAAAACCAGAAGCCTTAGAGCTTAGACATTTGACATGTAGCATTGCCTAGTGGACCTCTACTAAAATTATTCAAATCATGACCCCGGGGTCAAAATTGACCCCGCCCCAGGGGTCACTTGATTTTACATAGGAAAATCTTCAAAAAATTTCTAAAAATAAACCAGAACGCCTAGAGCTTAGGTATTTCACATGTAGCATTGCCTAATGGACCTCTACAAAATTTGTTCAAATCATGGCCCCCGGTGTCAAAATTGACCCCGCCCCAGGGGTCACTTGACTTACATAGGAAAATATTTAAAAAATCTTCTTCTCAAAAACCAGCAGCCCTAGAGCTTAGATATTTGACATGTAGCATTGCCTAGTAGACCTCTACTAAAGTTGTTCAAATTATGACCTGGGGGTCAAAATTGACCCCGCCCTAGGGGTCACTTGACTTTACATAGGAAAATCTTCAAAAGTTTTCTAAAAATAAACCAGAAGGCCTAGAGCTTAGATATTTCACATGTAGCATTACCTAGTGGACCTCTACAAAATTTGTTCATATCATGACCCCCTGGGTCAGAATTGACCCCGCCCCAGGGGTCACTTGATTTTACATAGGAAAATCTTCAAAAAAAATTCTAAAAATAAACTAGAAGGCCTAGAGACTAGATATTTGACATGTAGCATTACCTAATGGACCTCTACAAAATTTGTTCAAACCTTGTCCCCCGGGGTCAAAATTGACTCCACCCTAGGGTTCACTTGATTTTACATAGGAAAATCTTAAAAAAAAATCTGAAAATAAACCAGAAGGCCTAGATCTTAGATATTTGACATGTAGCATTGCCTATTAGACTTTTACAAAGTTTATTCAAATCATGACCCCTGGGGACAAATTGACCCTGCCCCATGGGGTTACTTGATTGTACATAGAAAAATCTTCAAAATTTTCTAAAAATAAACCAGAAGAGCTTAGATATTTGACATGTAGCATTGCCTAGTGGACCTCTACAAAAAGTTTCCAAATCTTGTTTTTAAAGTTATTTAAAGAAAATTTCAACTATATTTTCTCATAAATCTTTTGATTGATTTCTATTATGATCTTTTGACCTTGAAGACTTGTCCTTAAGTGCAATGATAACAGGTGAGCGATATAGGGCCATCATGGCCCTCTTGTTTTTATTTCATAGTTTTATTCTGTTTGTATAGATTAGTGTTTAAACAGGATATTTTATTCCCAGTTTTACAGATGTTTTAATTATATTATTAAAAAGTGTACCATGGTCTCAATTAATGCAGCGGATTAAAATGTTTTAAATGACAGTTTGCATGTTTTGTTAACTCGATAACTGTTTCAAGAAAGTACGTTTCAAGAAAGTAGGTCTTTCTTTGTAATAAATAACGTAAATGTCAAATTTTAAAATATCTCCCATAATTCTAAAGTGAATGATTTATGTTGCTTTAAACTGTATTTTTAACATATCTCGTGTGTGTTCTTTTACTGTGTTACCTTTTATGTATGTAATGGATGAGACATTTATAAACTATTATAAACTATAATTGAACAATGATTAAAAATGATTCACCTAATTGTGCCTACAACTATAAAGTTTAATTTGTTTAAGTAATTAAGCCGTCATTCATTAAATGAACGATCAGTGCATTGCACGCTTTCTTAATAATTAGATAAATGTATGCACAAAACGTTTCACCGTGCAGTGTTAGTGTATGTTACCTGTGACAAGGTAGTATGCCTCTGGAACAAAAGTAACTCCACAGAAGGAGCCATCAACATAAGTTGTATACAATTTAGTCACATCAGGCTTACTATCCAGATCCTGTAATTAATAGATTGATTATTAATCACAGCTACATAAGTAAATATACGGTAGCTCGGGGTTGCCTTCTGGCTGCCATAATGGCACACCCAAAGTCATGACGTCAGAAGAGCTTTAGCCCCAGAGACATTAAGAAACTTGTGTGCATTAATGGCCAAAAGGCATAAACAACCAGTTTTTATACCTTATAACTATGGATTTCATTTCAATATTTTTATTTTCAGATATCGTTTTTTCAACAAACGTGTCAATTTCCTTGCTTTTTCATCTCTCATGTAATCAAAGTCTGAACAAATTATCAAAAATACCTCTTTCAGGAAATATTAACGTTTGCTATATGACCTCGTAACTCGTGACCATTACGGATATGTTATCATATGTCTCTCGCATAACTTATAATTACTTTTTGTTACTATTTATAGCACAGTATACATGTATGATTAACCATCGGATGATAAAGAAAGAAAAAAAAACAACAACAGAATATCGAAATAAAAATATATCTAAGTACCATCAATCAAAAGAATTACAAACTATATGTAAAAAGTCACATTGAAGGAAGGCTATTTAAACAGACACTTAAATAAAAAAAAAAACATTTTTGACGCCCGATTGCAATAACGTTTCACAAGCGTATAATGTAACCATTTCTAAGTAATTAAAACAATCTTACAGTAGTTCTGTATTGGCGCAGTCGCTCCACTTCATACACTCTTCCCGAACCCGAAGGCACTGCAGTCCCATTGTTTTTTATCTTAAACACACTTGCTGCAAAAAAAAAAAAGCTCAGGGGACCCTGGTCCTTGTAAAATAGAGTTTGCAATATATAATCAAGTTAAAATCATTTCATGTATATCTAAATATCTAAAGTAATCGTATAAGAGAACAAATGAGAAGTATATGGGACTTGTTGCCCTGTACGCTATACATTATTTTCCAAAACACAATAGTTTTAATGGTGTGGAAAGCTGTCATACCAAGTCAACAGAAGAGAAATTATTTAACAGAAGAAAACTGCGGGCATATTTCAAAAATAAATCAAGTGGCTTGAAATGGAGTCACCTCAGGAACTTTTCGATGGTATTATTTTTTAAATTTTACTAGCGATTTCTAGATAGATAAAGAAAACTGCGACATGCAAGCATAATGCCTAGTAATTGTTCAGTTGACCTTAAATAAGTATGATGAAACTCATACACTTGTGAAACGAGCTCAATTTTCTCATGTCATGAATGAAAAAAACAAAACAAGTAAAAATGTACCAAAAGCGTAAAAACATTCAGAAAAATCATTTAGTTTCGTGCAATTGAAATTTCATAGTTTTCGCCAAAACATTGTTGGTATGACTTCGTGGGGTTCAATTTTTGAAGATGAAATAAATGGTTGCTGGGATTTGATTCTTGAATTTATGCAACTAGAAAAATCCATGGAAATCAGTATATTATTGACAACTTCAAATACAAACTTCATCGTACAAAATTGTGAATTGCAGAAATGCTGCTGCACAGTCGGTTGTGGACCGGCGCACGTGCATGCTGAGACGTACGTGAAAGCACCGGCCGTGATCAGAAGTCCAACATACCATAGCTGTGGCATCTGCAAATGGAAAGAACAGAAAGTTATAGATATTTCGTATTTATAATACTTATGTCATGTTTTATTTATTTAGTTTATGCGAAATATTTCTGTTGATTACTATGATATTGGGTAGAGATCGAAGATGCTTGAAACCACGGCTCGAGCTTATATAGCATTTTATATCAAGTCAGTAAGTATGTATATACTGGCTGAAAATACAATTCAGGTTCAATTCAACTATAATATATCACTCTTCAATAAACGAAAATGTCTGGGAATCATAACCAGCGGACAAGGCTACATTATCTAGCAAATTTGAACTATTCTTAGCTGATCATTTTGATGAATTTGTTTTAAATGGAGTGCTATAATATAAAGGTTATACAAAGTTTTGAAACTTCTTGATAATATTATGTAGAAGTCGAGTGAAAAAGTAAAATAAAATAGTGTAAATGTATACTGTTGGGATTCCCGACAATACAAATATCTGGAAGAATATGTATTCATATTTGTACCACAAAATTTTAAGCTAATGATGTTATACTCTACGGGTATATTTTTCAGTTATTTAGCACAGCTGATTTTGTTTTGTTGTTAAGAGCATTTTGGCATATTTTATACATTGCGTAAGTGTATTTCTTTATTCAACGTACACATCGCACAGACTAGCTCAGTCACCCTATTTATTTTATACACTGTTAGAGTTTTAATGACTTACAAAGACAGTATTTCAAAAAGAAACATGCATGCATCTCGGAAAATATCTCTGTTAAACCTCTGTTGTATAAGATAAAATAATTGACCGTCGGAACCTGTACTATCCCACATACTGTCGTGGTCGTTATTATGTTCAAACACCAATAAAGAAATAATTAATTCATATGAAAAGCCAATTTACATAACGTAGAGCAGTCAGTCCTTTTATCCTTTTATCAAACCATACCTTCTTATCGTATGCATTTGAAATTATATGCATGTTTATTACTCGTCACGTGGTAATGAATTTTTCCATCATGAAATCCATTCAGTAATACTTTAAAATAATAAAGGAGGGATGTTTCACTCTTATTTTGCTGACTTATTTCATTATAGAACTGACCGGCCTAGTAGACAGGAAGTGTGTGAAATTTTGAAATTTAAAGATAATCTTGCATTACGACTGTAGTAGATAATTGAATTATTTGTTCATCTAATTCAATGATTTTATAAATATATATGAATTATAAAGCGTTATACAAAATATTTAACGTGTTAATTTTATCAGCAATTAATCAATATTTTTGCACTATAATAATTTTTTCAAACATGATTAAAAAATTATACAATGCACTCATTATCAAGAGAAGCTTATTAAGTCCTGGGCAACAAATAAACAAGAAGGTTAAAAGTTTGTCATATATATTTTATTAAATAACGATTATTACGCCAAAATATAGCAGTTTTCACCCATCCATTTAAGCCTAGATTTGGACTACAGTGCGAAGATAACTCTGTATGTAACCGAGAATTGGGAAAATGGCCTATTGTTGTAACACGGATAAAAATATATCCATGCGCAGTTGATC
>NW_026460877.1:0-57696 GCF_021730395.1 Mercenaria mercenaria | reverse complement strand
TGGTGTGCATGAGTTGAAGATAGTTTAATCTTACATGTAAAAGAAAATGTTTTAGTTCTTTTCTTTTCAATGATATAATCCACAATTCTACCAGTTTTGTTCAGGCAGTGTTGTGTGTGTTCACGGTCACGACGCAAAGATGTGACAATGTTCACGCTGTATGAAAGTGTAAAATAATTCTATGAAATTTTTGTTTTGCATTTCGGTATGATACTTACACGTTATTTTTGTGCGGTAATTTTGTACGTCTGTCTTTACTGAAGTGTATTTTATTAAAACAGTACCCGATCATTTATAATTCAATTTTTTTCCGCACTCAAATGTTTAGAACCATACTTATAAAGAATATACTCAACGCCCTTTATAGCTCCATAGCTATGTTTTTATATTTATCTCTGTTAAATTTTGACAGATTTAAATGAAATTTTGGCACAATGTTTAATGATAATTTTGTTGTAATAAAACGTAAGAATGATAATAATGAGAATACACTCAATTAGCCGTAAAATTGTTTGATCCCGCAGATGGCATTATTTGCCGCATAGCGACCAGCGAAAAAGTATATACTTTTGGGTTGCATTATTTCAACTGTCATTTCTAAATGAATATTTGTTGGTATCAATTTATTTATTCATTTATTCATTTTTTTATGTTTTGATCATATAAAAAATCATCCGTAATTTTCAGGCTTTGAGAAATCATGAATTATAACTCGAACGACGCTCGCTTTTACAGCTTTTTTCAACGAAAGCATTTATTTTTTCACAACATCTGGTTTTATTTATGTTTTAAAAATGTTACGCAACAAAAAAATTGATTGGTCCAACTTGTTAGAAAGAACTAAAAGATTTTATTTAAGACCAATGAAATGTGACGACTGAATGCGTCATGCGGAATTCAGAGCTACTACTGTAAAGACGCATGTACGCGGCGTGCGGTTTCCAGATGTAGATAGCAACACCGCCTAGAAGTGGCACGAGGTATTCAGATAACAATTGGTCGACACATCAATGCGTCGCACGGGCATAATGAGTTAAACATTTTTCAGAATTTCTGTAATTATAAAATATATTTCAGTAAAGTACAATAATCAGCATAAATTTGATTATCTAAGCATTTTTATAACGGAAAACAATATATTTATTTGAAACATGCTCAGAGAAATCAAAAGAACATGATTTTGTAAAGAAAGGAATACTTGTTTAGCAGACCCAAGGGCTATTTTTGCATATTTTTGTCAGTTTTAAGGGGACGCATATTGCTACATTCACAGTTCATACAGCAATGCGGAAGGGGTGCATATTCAAGAAATCGATGGTGGGAAAATAAAAAACATATTCCTAAACTGATATAATACTGATGGACACCTGTAATATTCAGTATTTTGTGGATAAGGATGTGGTACTATGAATGTAATAGGAAAACAGAGGTCTTTGTGAAAGTACATTCAACACAAAATATTAAGCTTTTGTATAAGGAAAATACAGGTTTTTTACAATAACAGTGTTCCAAATAATGTTGAAGGGATGAGATTTTCTTTCTAACACACCAGGTTTGCTTAAACATGTAAAAATTTAACGCCACGTCTGTTCATCTCGGGATGGACGCCATATTTCTTTGATAAAAAATGTAAACAAAAAAATCAGAGTGGGATTAGCATTGCAAGGGCATAACATGACATTCTACACAATGAATACCTTAGAACAGATATCTAAGATGCTACACAGGTCAGGCGGGTTAAATGCATAATGTCGATCACTTGAAATTCATCTTGAAAAGGTGGTTAATTTTAGTTTGTTTACATGGTTTTTAATTTTCCCACGACTTCTCGGCGATTCACTGCAAATGTATTACTGCGCCGGACGAAAGGTAACTCTAATAAACAACGGGAGACAACTTAGGTGTCAGCACGTGTACGATTTTTAAAAAAACATGTCGAATATTATAATTTCTTATCAAATAATGAATCCTATTCAGATATTCGTCTTTAATATTAGAAAATTATTAATTTCTGTGGACATTTGTCAAATAATATTACTTACAGTGGACTACTTTGCGCATCAAACTGGTTTCCGCTTCAGTTGTGAGGCACTTCCGTTATACTTTTTGACAACAATAACAAAACACAAAATGAATCAATAAAGTCACTTATAAACCGACTGCTACTTAAATCAGTGTAAGTAAAGTTGTTGTTACAACATTATACATGTTCGTTACGTTATGAGACAAAGTTTATCTTGAACTGCATAATCCATTAATTACGTTTAGATGATATTGCATTTACAACTTATTTGACCCCGTTTTTTTACGTGAATGACAGCATTCTCGTGCAACTCGTGCAAACAGAATTATGAAAAGTATGGTGGAGAATTCAAGGACAAATTATAAATGACATTAAAGTGAGGATAACTGTATATCCGTCCAGTTTTGATCATTGACATTCCTGCTGTTTATTAGTAACTTTTGTGAACAAGATTAGAATGTTGCTTTTGCACATATACACATTGATTGGACCTCTCAACCAAATTTCATACCTTATTTTAGGGATTTTTAAGACAATACAATTCAAAAGTTTGTCGAATGTGTTTTGATATTTAAGTGCATTGTAGTTCATGAATACCAAGTTAAAAATTAATAATGGCAACATTTCTAGGCCTTTATTGTAAGCCACTAGACTTCTGTAACAATAAATGTTTAATGTATTAAGGGGAATATACTCTTTTAGTTTTGTAATGTGGCATTCCTTGACCACCGTATCTTTTCTTATGCACTACTTTGTAAACAAACTAAATAATGTGTTTTAGCTCACATATGCGAAATGAAAAGCAAGACAGTGAACTTATTTCACATTCTTTCTTTAAATTAGAATCTGTAGGACATTGATAAATGTTTGGACAAAGTGAAGCACTATTATTTTCGCACCAAAAAGTCTTAATTGTTGACATTGAATGTACACAAGAAGTCTTATGTAATTCAACAATAACTTTCTTGTTTCAGTTTTTCTCATTTTTATTTTAGTGAGCAATCCTTTGTGTACTTATAACAGTTGAAACAGTATTCATTTCATTTACCAAAACCTTGTACTTTTTTGCAGGTAAATTTTATAATACCCCACCCACTTTTTTCTAATTTCAATGTATGCGTCCCCTTAAGATGGTATTTCTGCTATTTTATCTAGTTTCACATAATAGAATTTAATCAAACTCTGTACATACCTTTGGTTATGTCTATCTAATCTAAAACAAAAAGAAAATTGATAGGTCACCATATTAGATTTCGCTTAAATCAAATTACAACGAGGTGGGGTGTGGCGGGCATTTATACAACGCAGGTTGGCACGAAATACTCTTTCAGTGTTTGAGCAAATGACTTAGAAATGTATATATAAATAGTGTAGAAACAGTTGCTAGAACTGCTAGTCGCAGACTCATCAGTCCAGAACCGTCTATCAACAAGTGTTTCGCCCCGTTACTCTCGATACACTCTCCTGACGGTGGGGCCAGCAGTGTTGATCAGGCACTGCTTGTCTGCGATGGCTGCCATTCCTTATCATTTCGGCGTAACCAGAGCCAACTGGACGCTCTCTCGGCAGCTTTTCCTACTGCATGGGCTGTGGCTTTCCTTACTTTCCCTTTGATGCCCAGTGCACCAAGCATTCTCCATAGTGACTGGGCTGGGAATCCTCTGCTGCCGACTTCTACCGGGAAAGGTGTGTTTTCCATCCCGCTTCGTTGCAGGCATCTGCCAGGTCTTGGTACTTGGCTGACTTGCGTTCATATGCTTCTTCTGTTCTCTCCTCCCAGGGCACAGTCAGTTCCACCAGTATCACCTTCTTTGGAGACTGTGACCACAGCACAATGTCTGGACGTAGGTTTGTTTGTATGATGTCCGGAAACACCAGCTTCCTTCCCAGATCCACACGCACTTCCCAACTTCTGGCTTCATCTAGCAGGCCAGATGTGCTAGTGGTTGTGGTCTTCTTCCCTCCTTCCTTAACAAATGGGATGAACTGGGGTCCTTTCTTGGGAGTTCGTGGTTTCTTTCTCTCCCTTTCCAAGGTATCTGCCAGCTCGCGCAAGACTTGGTCATGGCGCCAGCGGTAACGTCCCTGTGTCAACGCAGTTTTACAGGATGAGAGAGTGTGCTGGAGGCTGCCCCTTCCATTGCACAGTGGGCAGTTTTGGTCATCTGCAAGCTTCCACCTGTGGAGATTTGCTGGTGTTGGAAGTAGGTCATACACTGACCGAAGAAGGAAGCTGAGTTGAAGTGGTTCATACTTCCACAACTCCTGCCAGGTAAGTGTTCTTTCTGGAACGGTCCATTTTGTCCATGCACACTGCACTGGCATCTGCATGGATCTTGCAGACCTAGCTTGATCCTCACTTCTCCGAATCTCTTTCTGAACCATGGACCTTTTTTCCAGCCTGTTTGCCTGTTCCCAGCGTTGCTGATGTCTTTGTCCAAACCCTTCTCTCCCGATGTTTGTTGTACCAACTATGTCCCTGTGCCTTAGATTAGCTTCAGCCTGGTCAACTGCTTGCTGTACGGACCACTTTCTTCCTGTTCTGACGTCTATGCCCGCTTTACTGATCTTCTCATCTGCGGAATCCCTCAGGGTGAGCAGGAGTCTTGCTTTTGTCACCTTGTACTCCTCTGTTAGCGCAGTTAATGGCAACTGGAGTTTTGTCGACTTGCCATACAACCCAATGTTGGTAAAAGATGGTGGTAAGCCGAGCCATCTTTTGAGATACTTGCTAACAGTTTGCTCTAGCGTCTCGATTAGGCTGATTGGTACTTCATACACCATGAGTGGCCATACAAGTCTTGGAAGCAGACCATGCTGGAACATCCAGGCTTTGAATTTCCCAGGAAGCTCAGTCTTGCTTATCTTCTGGAGACCATCGTGTACCTGCTCCCTCAGTCTCTCTTGACTACCCTTGTCGGTGAGTGTAGAATCAAACCACTTGCCAAGGCACTTGATAGGGTTGTTGACCAGGGATGGGATTTCTTCCCCCTGTATTTCGAGTTTGAATCTATCAGTGACTTTCCCCTTCCTTATCACTAAGCATCTGGACTTCTTTGGTTTGAATGTCATATGGGCCCATGTGGCAGTCTCATCCAGAGCTCTCAGAATCCACCTAGCTTGGACATGTGTCTCAGTGGTGACTGTCATGTCATCCATAAATCCCCTGTTTGAAGGTAGACTAATTCCAGAGCTTGTTTTTGGACCCCTAGACTCCCTTTCTGCTGCCTTTATGATCATATTCATGCCCATCACAAATAAGACAACAGAGATTGTGCAGCCTGTGACTATACCCTTTTCCAACTGGATCCATGAAGTTGTAAAGCTGTCAAAGGAGAACCTCATCTGTATGTTGCTGAGATAATTGGTGACTAGCTTGCGAACATGTTCCGGGATGTGGTAGTGTGTCAGTGCCGCATCAATAAGACGGTGGGGTATAGATCCATATGCATTAGCCAAGTCCAGCCATATTACTGTTAAGTCTCTCTGGTTGATTCTTGCCTCGTGCAGCAGCTGGGTCAGAGCGCTTGTGTGTTCGACACCCAGAAAAACCAGGTATGCCTCCCTTTTGCACTGAGGTGTCAATGTAGTTGTTGGCCAGCAGGTAATTGGTCAATCTCTTGGCTAGGATGGAAAAGAATATCTTTCCCTCAACACTCAGTAGTGAGATAGTTTGGAACTGTTTGATGTCTGTTGCGTCCTTCTCCATTGGTGCAAAGCAGCCCTCTGCTCTCTGCCAGCACTTTGGTACAGTACCTTTCTTCCATGCCAGTCGTAGTAGTAACCATAACCTTCGTAAAAGCTTTGGACACTTCTTGTAGACCTTGTATGGTAAGCCGCTGGGTCCTGGAGATGACCAGGCACGTGCTTTCTTGACTACATCTGTGATTTCCTTCCATGACGGCTCTTTCATATCTAGAAGGACTGTTGGAGCTTCTGCAGGCTGGATTCTCTCACACTGTCCAAGCTCTTCAGTCCTGAAAGGATCTGAATGAGCGTTTGTGAGGTACGCTTCAGCCTCTGCTTGACTGCTCTGTAGTTTTCCAGATTTTTCCTCACCTAACACAGTTTTGGTGAATTTGTGGGGGTTGTTGATGAAAGCTGCTCTTTTCTTGGCTTTAACTTTCTTTGCCCTTCTGAGTCGTTCTGCTGTGGAGAGCGACTTGAGTCTGGAACGTAGCTGTTCTCTGAGCTCTCCTAAACCCTTCCTCTCTGCTGTGCTAACGCGAAGATATTGCTTCTTCAAAGATCGGAGTTCTGACCTGAGTTTCTTGATTTCTACCTGCCTTCGATTAGGTCTTGAGTTGGTAGCAATCCTCTTGGTAGTATTCTTCTCTAGGCCAAATCTTTCCTTTCCAACAGCATATACTATGGTGGGGAGGGCCTGCAGCCGTCTTTCAACTCCACCCTGCAGAGCTGCTTGCAGTATTTTATCCACGTCATCGTCAAACTGCTCCCAACTCTTCTCATGCATCTTTGGCCATGCAATCTTTCCTTTCCTCTCTTCTGCAAAAGGTTCCCTGCCTTTGTTTGCAGTCACTCTTCCTTGTGGTTTTTCAGGCGACCCTGTTACCCATGCCTCAGGGAACTGCAGTGTTCCATCTTCTGTATTATGCAAGATGACATCAGGCTCCTCATCTATAGGCAGTCTAAATATTGGGGACTCTTCCTGACTGGCTACTTCAAAGATTGGGGAATCTTCACGTGGCCTAGTTTGCCTCTCGAAGATTGGAGAGTCTTCCTCCTGGGTTACTGGATCACTCGTCTGCTCTGAAGGAACAGCGTTACCTGCTGTACCCTCTCTGTTCACACCAGGCGATTCTGATTGCTCCTTCAGTAACTCCAAACAACTGCCCGTCAGGGAAAACACAGGGGCTGAGAGGTCATCAGTACTGTGGTTGTCAACCAGACTGCTATCCTCCCCCGTCTCACCAGGTAAACCTGTGCGTTGTCTCTGTGCATTTCCTTTCCGGCAGCCGCTCTTTGCTTGATGGATTTTCAGCCCTCGCTGGTTCTCACAAACTTTGCCACAATGGCAGGTTGAGTGTGCTGCAACTGTCTCAGTCCTTGGTACGGTCCGAGTCGATTCCTGAATATCCGTCCTGTTGGGCCCATCATCCTCCCCCCCTCTCGGAAGGCCCTGGGGGTATTCTCTGACGTCTGTTGATGTTGCAGTTTGTGGCTGCTCCTCACAGAGCTGTTGAGCGGGTTGCCAGCCCTCTCAACACCATGTTCTAGTCTTTCCTAGAAGCCAACTATCTCTCCAGCGTCACCAAACTTTCTCGATTGTCATCCAGTCTTTCCTGGAAGTCACTGGTAAACCAGATAAACAGATAGTGTAGAAACAGTTGCTAGAACTGCTAGTCGCAGACTCATCAGTCGAGAACCATCTATCAACAAGTGTTTCGCCCCGTTACTCTCGATACACTCTCCTGACGGTGGGGCCAGCAGTGTTGATCAGGCACTGCTTGTCTGCGATGGCTGCCATTCCTTATCATTTCGGCGTAACCAGAGCCAACTGGACGCTCTCTCGGCAGCTTTTCCTACTGCATGGGCTGTGGCTTTCCTTACTTTCCCTTTGATGCCCAGTGCACCAAGCATTCTCCATAGTGACTGGGCTGGGAATCCTCTGCTGCCGACTTCTACCGGGAATAGATGTGTTTTCCATCCCGCTTCATTGCAGGCATCTGCCAGGTCTTGGTACTTGGCTGACTTGCGTTCATATGCTTCTTCTGTTCTCTCCTCCCAGGGCACAGTCAGTTCCACCAGTATCACCTTCTTTGGAGACTGTGACCACAGCACAATGTCTGGACGTAGGTTTGTTTGTATGATGTCAGGAAACACCAGCTTCCTTCCCAGATCCACACGCACTTCCCAACTTCTGGCTTCATCTAGCAGGCCAGATGTGCTAGTGGTTGTGGTCGTCTTCCCTCCTTCCTTAACAAATGGGATGAACTGGGGTCCTTTCTTGGGAGTTTGTGGTTTCTTTCTCTCCCTTTCCAAGGTATCTGTCAGCTCGCGCAAGACTTGGTCATGGCGCCAGCGGTAACGTCCCCGTGTCAACGCAGTTTTACAAGATGAGAGAGTGAGTTGGAGCAGGGCTCCGGAAATTTTGATAACTCAATCGGTCCGAAACGAAAATCCTGACATCGGCACCACCCCACCCACCGCATTTACAATATTACATACGTGATAGAGTAAAGAAATAAGCATGTCATGCATTAAAACTGAGTTACCGGTCACCGCGTGTTTCCATACAATGAAGACAGTTATTCAGTGTTATGTGTGATCGTTACTTTGTTTAAATTTCGATGTTTTTCCGAGAAAATACTTGTAAGGATAAAATTACCGAGGCATTGACACCGTGTGCGTAACTAGTCTAAAAGCCAACGCACGTGACCGGTACCGTATACACGGTAGATACTTTGTGATGTTTCCTCATTCTTTGACGGAATTCTATAAAATACAATGCGTCAAAGTGAATTACACGACACATATTCTCTGCTAAACAGTCTCAGTATTTTAAGAATACTCTGCCGCGGACCGAATGTGTACGTTATATGAACGCTGAGATCGAATTTCCCGCATGTATAGTACCAAAAGGTCACGCGCGTTGGCCACGGATATTTCATTTCACTTATGTTGTACTTCAATAAGCAACTACATTTTATAAAGTTATATGTTCTCTTCTGATGTAAACAAAATTTCATTTTGAAACGTTTTTTAAAAGACCGATTTGATAAACAGCGCCACTCCGGTTTTCTTTATCATTCGTGTTTGCCAGTCCATTTTTTTTCTTTTTCTTTTTTGCACAGTCAGGTTGCAAAGACGATTTTCTGCACTTGTTTCAACTGGAGCCCCAACAAATGAATCTTGTAATTTTTTCAAATCAAGTAATTATAAAAAATATTTTGATCGGTTTTCCGTGTGATGTCTCATTAAATCAACGACCTATAATGTACAATTATAGCTCTTTGATTAAATGCAATGACCATTTGTTTTTTACCGTGATCAAACATAGCCTTTTGAAATAAACCATCCGTCGGATTCTAAATATAAGAAGTGGATCCCCGTCGAAAGGATTTGGATCCAGTCAGACATATTTGGAAACCAGTCAAAAATGTTTAATACATTGCAGTCGGCTGTCTGCAAACATTAAAGGATGTGCCGCGCGAGCACTGATTGCGTCACGTGCTAAATACCGAACGATTATCAAAGTGACAATCAGACCGTTTGACACGTGTATTGATTATCTGAGGGTGCGACCAACAATTTCCTGCTTGGCAGGTGATCGTGTATTGAGATATCAGACCGAAATTTATACTTTTCTCTATTTTTACGGGACCGATTTTTTTCGTTTTTTCACTTCATGAATCGGTCTGAAAAGTCAAAAATCGGTCCAAAACGGACAAATCGGCAAATTTCCGAAGCCCTGAGTTGGAGGCTGCCCCTTCCATTGCACAGTGGGCAGTTTTGGTCATCTGCAAGCTTCCACCTGTGGAGATTTGCTGGTGTTGGAAGTAGGGCCAAAATTATCAAATGGCAGATTTCTTAATAATCGGATTTTAAGGTGTTTCTGAAGCATTTTGATGGCATAGAACGGTGAAAGTTTCCGCCTTTTTTTTTTAATAAAACCTATAGTTTATGAATGTACGGTACGGGTACGGTACGGGATTAGAAACAGCTGTGACTCAATGCAGAGTTGGAGCGTTGGTATAAATAACAGACTCCAGTATATGTTGGATTGAAGCAATTTGAACTAAAAGAACTTTAAATGTATATATTTTGTAACCATGGTGATACTTACCCTAACCTTTAGTCAGTATATTATACATTTTGTACATTAAATGCATGCGAACATACAATAATTTGCGAATTTTTGCCGTACGCGACATTAGATAATCACTTCCGGGCATGCGCAGATTAGACCGCACCAACACTGCAGTGAGCTACATCGAAACCAAATTGGCACGGTGTTTGGATAAATATCGACCCGTCCGGAAAAACTGTAGCGAGTGCCTTTAATTGGAGATTTCCTAACAGAAATATGCAGAATAAGTTTCGATGTGACGGAGACAGTGACAGTCAAAAGTTATTATGATGTACTGTAACAGCCTATTATTTGGACTATGAACTACATGAACTAAGAGGAATGTTTCTTTTTATGCCCCCGGCATCTACTAATGCGGGAGGCATATAGTGATTGTCCTGTCTGTTCGTCCGTCCGTCTGTACGAGGTTAACCAAATGGGACCGTTTCGTCTAGCATCAATACCCCTTACTAGAATGACTTGATACTAATGCAGATGTAACCTGTGACCATTCCTCATCTTCACACATCACCTGACCTCAGTTTGACCTTGAACATGACCTCATTTTGGACTTAGGTTGTTTTGTATCAACAAGTATGCCACCGGGGGCATCAAGCGTTTATTGAACTCGACTTCTTGTTTCTACTTCCATTGAAGATGCATGCATTGCTGCTTGCATCCTTAATACCTAACTATTTACAATGTGCCCAAGGTTATTGCATGTTCGGATTGATTTTTTTTCTACAATGTAGAATTAGATTAAACTCTGATTTTTCAAAACTTAAGATAAGATCACTTTTATTTTAAGTCAGCAAGACAGAAAAACAGTACAACCTAAGTGGCAAGCACTTTTTAAACGACTATATATAATACCCCAGTCACACATACGACGCGGAAAGCTACGTCTAGCCACAGATAGAAACGTAGTAATCCGTATCGATCCGTACCTAAGCCATACGGATTGGTACGGACCAATACGGATTGATACGGATTACTACTTTAAGGTACGGTTCAGGTATGGATCGACACGAATAACTACGTTTCTATCCGTGGCTAAACGTAGCTATCCGCGCTGTATGTGTGACTGTGATATCACAAGGATAAACAGTTGAAACATATAGTAAGAAAGCTGTAAAATAAGAGACAAGGTTATAGCAAATAGCATGTAGCAGCACAACAAAAATGAAGTTAAACCTGTGAAAGATCTGCTGCTCTTGACCAAAGGCCTAAGAACCGCTTAAGATAATCAGGAATAAAAAAAACTTACAGGTAAAGCAGACGCAGTAAGGTGAATAAAAACTTGCTAAACAAGGATATCACCTCAGATCAGATCTGAAGTGAACTGAGCAGCAGCTCCTTCACAGTAGCACATAAAACAATATTAGCATAATAATAAGATGTAGTAATGACAATGGAGAACAAGGCATACATCTAAGTCAACTAAACAAGGAAAGCAAGGTATACAACTAAAGTAGCTAAACATGGAGAACAAGGCAAATATCTAAAGCAACTAAACAAAGCAAAAACTACTAAGCAAAGTAAAAAGGCAAAAATTATAAAGTACAAGCAAAGATGTAAACTATAAGGGTGTTAAGAGAAATGCCGCCTGGTCCTGCAGAACAAGCTGCTAGGTATGTTCACACATTGAACACTTGCAGTCTTGGTCATTCCAGTGTGAAATCAGGCTTTTAAGCAAATTAAAGCTTGATGTTTTCCTGAAGTTTCCTGGAAGCGAGTTCCACAGAACCGGAGCTGTTTTTACCATACCTAGTTGTTGTTACCCAGGGAACTTCTAGTAAGATAGAATAAATCATTTAAAACAGGTGGAGCAATATTGTTAAAATTTTTAAATGTTTTAAACTTCAGAATATACCTAGAGAAAATTCAGCTCAGGTGAGGTTTTGTGATTGCTCTGTCAACATCTAGCTTGTGTATGTGGTAGAGGCTGTATTTTTCAACTGATCTTCATAAAATTTTGTCAGAATGATAACCTTGATAAAATCTAGGCCAAGTTCGAAAATAAGTCATCTGGGGTCAAAAACTGGGTCATTAGGTCAAATCAAAGAAAAAGCTTGTGTATGCGATAGAGGCTGTATTTTTCAACTGATCTTTATGAATTTTGGTCAGAATGATTACTATGATGAAATCTAGGATAAGCTCGAAATTGGGTCATCTGGGATCAAAAACTAGGTCACTAGGTCAAATTGTAGAAAAATCTTGTGTATACGGTAGAGACTGTATTTTTAGCACACCTGAGCAATGCTCAGGTGAGTTTTTCTGATCACTCGATGTCCGTCGTCTGTCTGTCATCCGGGCGGGGCGTATGTTCTCCGTGACTATTTGATAAACGACATTGTGTCTGATATCATTAGTCCTCCACCTCTGATTCATGTGGGGAAGTTGGCAGTTACTTGCGGAGAACAGGTTTGTACTGGTACAGAATCCAGGAACACTGGTTAGGTTAACTGCCCGCCGTTACATGACTGAAATACTGTTGAAAAACGGCGTAAAACCCAAAACAAACAAACAAAACAAAAACTGTCTGTCATCCATCAACATTTAGCTTGTGTATGCGACAGAGGCTGTATTTTTCAACTGATCTTCATGAAATTTGGTCAGAATGATTACCTTGGTGAAATCTAGGCTGAGTTTTTAAATGGGTCATCTGGGGTCAAAAACTAGGTCACTAGGTCAAATCAAAGAAAAACCTTGTGTATGCGATAGAGGCTGTATTTTTCAATTAATCTTCATGAATTATGGTCAGAATGATTACCTTGATAAAATCTACACCGAGTTCGAAAATGGGTCATGTGGGATCAAAAACTAGGTCACTAGATCAAATCAAAGAAACACCTTGTGTATGCGATATATGCTGTATTTTTAAATTAATCTTCATGAATTTTGGCCAGAATGATAACCTTGATGAAATCTAGGCCAAGTTCGAAAAGGGGTCATCTTGAGTCAAAAACTAGGTCACTAGGTCAAATCAAAGAAAAACCTTGTGTATGCAATAGAGGCTGTATTTTTCAGTTGATCTTCATGAAATTTGGTTGGAATGATTGCCTTGATGAAATCTAGGTCGAGTTAGAATATGGGTCATCTGGGGTCAAAAACTAGATCACTAGGTCAATTTATAGAAAAATCTTGTGTATGCGATAGAGACTGTATTTTTCAATTGATCTGCATGAAATTTGATCAGAATAATTGCCTTGATGGAATCTAGGCTGAGTTTGAAAATGGATCATTAGGGATCAAAAACTAGGTTACTAGGTCAAATCAAAGAAAACAGTGATTTTTTTCAGTTTTGGGGGAAGGGGATCGGTGCCCTTTGGAGGTGGGAAATACAACTTAAAACTAAGAAAAGGGGAATTTTCATTTGTGTTGAAATAAACTATAGTTTCAAGTTTATTGATAAATTCAGGGCCTATAAGAGCATGTGACATGACATATAACACAATGAAGCTTATCAATACCAGATAACCAAATAAATTTTTCAATTGTGGAGGATACGACATCCATTAGACTACCAAAATTTACAACAGACATTAGGTCCCTTCCTAAAGAAGTCAGTGAGTGGCTGTGTTTTTTTAGCTCGACTATTCATAGAATAGTAGAGCTATTGGACTCGCCCATGCGTCCGCGTCCGCGTCCCGATTTGGTTAAGTTTTTGTATGTAAGCTGGTATCTCAGCAACCACTTGTGGGAATGGATTGAAACTTCACACACTTATTCACTGTGATAAACTGACTTACATTGCACAGGTTCCATAACTCTATTTTGCTTTTTAACAAAATTATGCCCCTTTTTTGACTTAGAAATTTTTGGTTAAGGTTTTGTATGTAAGCTGGTATCTCAGTAACCACTTGTGGGAATGGATTGAAACTTCACACACTTATTAACTGTGATAAACTGACTTACATTGCACAGGTTCCATAACTCTATTTTGCTTTTTTACAAAATTATGCCCCTTTTTCGACTTAGAAATTTTTGGTTAAGGTTTTGTATGTAAGCTGGTATCTCAGTACTCACTAATGGGAATGGATTGAAACTTCACACACTTGTTCACTGTCATGATATGACGTGCAGTGCAAAGGGTCAATAACTCAACTTCGCATTTTACAAAATTATGCCCCTTTTCAACTTAGGAGTTTTTGGTTAAATTCTTATATGTAAGCTGGTATCTCAGTACCCACTTACGGGAATGGATTGAAACTTCATACACTTGTCCACTGTCATGAGCTGATAAGCACTATGCAGGTTCCATAACCCTGTTTTGCTTTTTTTACTAAATTATGCCCCTTTTTCGACTTTCTTATTCATTCAATCGACAAGGCTGTTGAATAGTCGAGCGTTGCTGTCCTCCGACAGCTCTTGTTATTTCTGTCAAATTCTGACATTTGGCAGTCACTGTTACATTTGACCTGTCACAATAAAAAAACAAACTGTAAAAAATGTATGCGTTGGACTAGTCCCTTCCCAAAGCATAAAATCAAACCCTGACTGATTAAAAGATAAAAGATGGAAAACTCAACACTACCCGGCCAAACAAATAGAATGCAAATCATTTACAGACTAACATTCAACAGCGTTGTTGTGCAGAATAATAAAGCGCTTCGATGATTCTGGTTTATCAAGGGAAGTTACTCCAACCAGTGTTGATGTAAACAAAACGAGTGATACCGCGGTGAATTGTTTTCTATGATTATGAAAATAAATAAACTAGTGAATTATGTTTTAATTGATAGGCATTTTTTTTATTTTCGGAGGGGAATTTTAGGCAGCAGAAAGAGGAAAAAACATACTATTTTGAGGGGGAATGGGGCCGAATTTTGCCAAATATTTTGGTGGGAAAAAAACGCTGGAAAAACCTTGTGTATGCGATAGAGGCTTTATTTTTCGATTTGTCTTCGTGAATTTTGGTCAGAATGATAGCCTTGATGAAATCTAGGTCAAGTTCGAATATTGGTCATCTGGGGTCAAAATCTAGGTCACTAGGTCAAATCAAACAAAATACATATTTATACTCAAGATTTTTTGCTCCAATTTTAATGATAATTGGTCAGAATATTTTTTTCCATGAAATCATTAGGTCAAATATGTTTACACTGTTATGGTGTGTTATGGTGTGTTTCTCAGGTGAGCGACCTAGGGCCATCTTGGCCCTCTTGTTCAATTCATTTTCATGAAATTTGGTCAGAATGATTACCTTGATGAAATTTAGGTCGAGTTTGAATATGGGCCATCTGGGGTTAAAAAACTAGGTGAAATCAAAGAAAAACCTTGTATATGTGATAGAGGCTGTATTTTTCAATTGATCTTCATAAAATTATGTCAGAATGATTGCCTTGATGAAATCTAGGTCAAGTTTGAATATTGGTCATCTGAGGTAAAATAGGTAACTAGGTCAAATCAAAGAAAACCGTTCTGTATGCCATACAGACTTTTTTTTTCACTTTGTTCAATATGGGTCATCTGGAGTCAAAAAGTATGTCACTAGGTCAGATCAAAGAAAAACCTTGCATATAGGATAGAGGCTGTATTTTTCAGTTGATCTGCATGAAATTTGATCAGAATGATTGCCTTGATGGAATCTAGGTCAAGTTTGAATATGGGTCATCTGGGATCAAAAACTAGGTCATAAGGTCAAATCAAAGAAAAACGTTGTGTATGCGATAGAAGCTGTATTTTTAGCTCGACTATTCGAAGAATAGTCTAGCTATTCTATTCACCCTGGCGTCGGCGTCGGCGTCACACCTTGGTTAAGTTTTTGCATGCAAGTACATACAGCTATCATTTAAAGACATATAGCTTTGAAACTTATTTATTCTTCTTCTAGGTCAATGGGTCAAGTTCCATAACTCTAACATGTATTTTGAGCAAATTATACCCCCTTTTGGACTTAGAAAATTCTGGTTAAAGTTTTACATGCAAGTTACTATCCCCAAAACTAATGCAGATATTGAATTGAAACTTCACATGTGTCTTCGGGGTTATAAATCTAGTTGATAGCACCAAGTCCCATAACTCTGACCTTCATTTTGGTCAAATTATGCCCCCTTTTGGACTTAGAAAATTCTGGTTAAAGTTTTGCGTGCAAGTACATACAGCTATTACTAAAAGGCATATAGATTTGAAACTTATTTTTTCTTTTTCTAGATCAATTACCTACCTCACTGGGTCAAGTCCCATAAACTCTGACATGTATTTTGGCCAAATTATGCCCCCTTTTGGACTTAGAAAATTCTGGTTAAAGTTTTGCGTGCAAGTACATACAGCTATTACTAAAAGGCATATAGATTTGAAACTTATTTTTTCTTTTTCTAGATCAATTACCTACCTCACTGGGTCAAGTCCCATAACTCTGACATGTATTTTGGGCAAATTATGCCCCCTTTTGAACTTAGAAAATCCTGGTTAAAGTTTTACATGCAAGTTACTATCTCCAAAACTACTACAGATATTGAATTGAAACTTCACATGTGTCTTCGGGGTTATAAAACTAGTTGATAGAATCAAGTCCCATAACTCTGACATGTATTTTGGGCAAATTATGCCCCTTTTGGACTTAGAAAATCCTGGTTAAAGTTTTGCGTGCAAGTACATACAGCTATTACCAAAAGGCATATAGCTTTGAAACTTATTTATTCTTTTTCTAGGTCAATTACCAACCTCACTGGGTCAATTTCCATAACTCTTAACATGTATTTTGAGCAAATTATGCCCCATTTTGGACTTAGAAAATTCTGGTTAAAGGTTAAAGTTTTACATGCAAGTTACTATCCCCAAACTAATGCAGATATTGAATTGAAACTTAACATGTTTCTTCGGGGTTATAAAACTAGTTGATAGCATCAAGTTCCATAACTCTGATATGCATTTTGGTTAAATTATGTCCCCTTTCGAACTTAAAACTCTTGATATTTAACATTTTGGGTAATAATTTCCTGCTTCTGTGACAATATTTCGAATAGTCGAGCTTGGCTGTCTTACGGACAGCTCTTGTTCAATTGATCTTCATGAAATTTAGTCAGAATGATTGCCTTGATAAAATCTAGGTCGAGTTTGAATATGGGCCATCTGGGATTAAAAAACTAGGTCACTAGGTCAAATCAAAGAATAACCTTGTGAATGCGATAGAGGCTGTATTTTTCAACTGATCTTCATAAAATTATGTCAGAATGATTGCCTTGATGAAATCTAGGTTGAGTTTGAATATTGGTCATCTGAGGTAAAATAAGTAACTAAATCAAATCAAAGAAAACCTTCTGTATGCCATACAGACTGGTTTTTTATGCCCCCGAAGGGAGGCATATAGTTTTTGAACCGTCTGTCAGTCTGTCGGTCTGTCAGTCTGTCTGTCCGCAATTTTAGTGTCCGGTCCATATCTTTGTCATCGATGGATGGATTTTCAAATAACTTGGCATGAATGTGTACCACAGTAAGACGACGTGTCGCGCGCAAGACCCAGGTCCGTAGCTCAAAGGTCAAGGTCACAGACGTTAAAGGTCATTTTTCATGATAGTGCATTCGTGTCCGGTCCATATCTTTGTCATCCATGGATGAATTTTCAAATAACTTGGCATGAATGTGTACCACAGTAAGACGACGTGTTGCGCGCAAGACCTAGGTCCGTAGCTCAAAGATCAAGGTCACACTTAGAGGTTAAAGGTCATATTTCATGATAGTGCATTGATGGGCGTGTCCGGTCCATATCTTTGTCATTCATGCATGGATTTTAAAATTATTGGGCATGAATGTGTACCACAGTAAGACGACGTGTCGCGCGCAAGACCCAGGTCCGTAGGTCAAAGGTCCTAAACTCTAACATCGGCCATAACTATTCATTCAAAGTGCCATCAGGGGGCATGTGTCATCCTATGGAGACAGCTCTTGTTTTCAATTGGTCTTCATGAAATTTGGTCAGAATGATTGCCTTGATGAAATATAGGTCGTGTTTGAATATGGGTCATCTGGGGTGAAAAACTAGGTCACTTGGTCAAATCAAAGGAAAACCTTGTGTATGCAGTAGAGACTGTCCGTTCGTTCTTTCGTTGGTCGTTAGTTAGTTTGTTCGTTCGTTCGTCACAATGTTAACTTTTTGAATGAAAGCACTTGTGACTTTACTCGCGAACCACTGCACCCAAGACCTTCAAACTTCACATGCTGATAGTACTTATTGAGTACACGACCCGCACTGACTTTAAGGTCACCAGGTCAAAGGTCAAGGCGCTGCAGGGGGCATTTGTCACCACTAGTGACAGCTCTTGTTCAGTTGATTTTCATGAAATGTGGTCTGAATGATTGCCTTCATGAAATCTAGGTCGAGTTTGAATATGGGTCATCTGAGTTCAAAAACCAGGTCATACCTAAGAAAATACTTGTTTAAACTCAAGAGACCACATTTTTGTTCCAATCTTAATGAAAATTGGCCAGAATATTTGTTTCCATGAAATCACAAGGTCAAACATGTTTACACTGTTATGGTGTGTTTCTCAGGTGAGCATCCTAGGGCCGTCTTGGCCCTCTTGTTTGCTAGACTGATTTGAACATTTTGGACTTCACGCAGTTTTTCATAATGGGAGTCTATGGGAAAATCATAACTTTCATAACATTTTCAGGAATAGAATTTTTTCTAGAATGTAGATTTTAATGAAACGTCTCACAGTTGTAAATAAACATATGGCCTATAATGTGATGAAATAAAATGTATAGGTCAGTAAAGGTAAAGGTAAATTTTATTTAGTGCTTATTTTTGTGATATTTAACCATGATTAAAGTAAAACGCACATTTCACGCTAATTTTAAGGCATTATGTTGAATTATTTAACATGTAGGATGTTTTAATATCATATTTTAACTCTAAAAAGATAATAACCAGGGGTGTGGAATTCATATGTCTGACTGGACTTTTTGCCAGCGGACAAGTGCATTTTTTTATTCCATTTGTCCGCGGACAAGCATACATTTTTAAGTATAAATTAGCAAACAGCAAGAATAATTTAATAACGCTGTTGCTAGAAGTTAATGGAGATGATAAAATAATCTTATCTACGAAATCCATGACTTACCCAATTGCTGCAGTTTTTGAAAAAGCATACACTTGCATCTAAATTTAGCATCTTTTTCCATGTTCTGATTGAATCTTCGTCACGGTCTTGCGTGATTTTGCACACAGTAACTCTATGAATAGAAACTGGAAACGTAAACAATTCTTGCAAACTTTTGGACACATTTGTTAACAGAACGTAACGTTGGTAGTCAATAATCAGGTAATAACAAAATCAACTGCACAGAGAGACCGCGGGCAAGTGGATTTTCATATCTCACTATTGGTATTTCCACACCCCTGGTAACAGTGCCATTGTAATCAATTTACTCACAGGGTGCCATTAATTAATTTTTGTAGGCCGAATCCAGGCTTTATACTACGTTTTCCAGATAAATGACGTTACGCCATCACTTCCTATTTATCAAATGTGCAGAATTACCTAAGATAAAACTATTTTCAGTTGGCTTAGAGTGTTGTCTTGGAGATCCCGACCTTGAATGCTTCCAAGGTGGGTGCCGAGACCAGGCTGTCAGGTAGTCTGTTCCATAGTAAAATGGTGGACGGGAAGAAGGACACTTTGGTCACATTGGCTTCGGTGTAGTGGTGTGTATTCCACTTATGGTCTTATGTATGTTTTGTAGCTGGCCGCCTTGATGGTCTTGGTGCAGGAAGACGGGATTTGGCTAAGGAAGGCGATTGTGTTGTTTGCCTTGCAGCAGATGGTGTTAATATGGTGATTCCATGAAAGGTTATCGGAAAGTGTTGTGCCTAGGTACCTTGCCTTCCTTGGGGTTTGTAGTTCTTTACCATGGATGAGTATGATGCTTGTATTTTCCTTTTGTTGGAAAATCACACCACCTCTCATTAAACTGTCGTCAGCCAGGTTTTTTCCAAATCCTGCAGACGGTCAAGGTCATTCTGCAGGTCTGCGAAATCTGTTTCTTACTTTATCACTTGATCATGAGTCGTCGGCAAACAGTCTGTATTGTGAGTTGACCTTGCCAAGCATGTCATTGATGCAGATGAGAAACAGCAAGGGACCGAGAACTGTGCCCTGGGGGACGCCTGAGGACCATGGGCAGGCTTGGGGGATTTCCCGTCTACCAGCACTTGCTGTGTTCTGTTGCTGAGGAAGCTTGAGATCCAGTTCAGTGTCCGTTCGCAGACCCTGTAATGGTCAAGCTTGAGGGCAAGTCCTCTTAGAGGTACCTTGTCGAATGCCTTTGAAAAGTCTAGGAGTATTTTGTTGACTTTGTTGCCACTGTCCAGACTGGAGGCTATGTCGTTCACAGTCTGGATGAGCTGGGTCTCACAGGATCCCATCCTCTTAAAGCAGTGCTGGATAGTACTCAAGATGTCTTGGTCATCGAAGAAACACATTAGTTGGAAATTTATATGCTCAAGTCACCGATGTTAGTGAGACTGGCCGATAGTTGGACGGCTTCCCTTGTCCCCCTTCTTAAAGATGGGCATGACATTTTCACCTTGTGACGCGCATATCTCTAGAGGTATTTGATATAAATCGATGAAAACTTGCATGAGTCTTTATCATGGTATAAACTTGCACACTTCTTATTTTTATCCCCCGCCGATGAAATCGGGAGGGGGGTATTGAAATGGCGTTGTCCGTCAGTCTGCCCGCAGCCATTTCTCAGTAAATACCTGGTAGAATTTCATGAAACTTGAACTAAACATGAACCAACATACTGCGATGATGCCTGTCTAGTTTTTTTTTTGGATTGGTCAATTTCCCTTAGAGTTATTGCCCTTGATTTAATGAAAAATGTCCTCCCGCAGCCATTTCTCTAGCAGGTAGAATTTCATCAAACTTGAAATAGACATGAACCAAGATTATATATATTTAATTTAGATACTGCGATGATGCCCTTCAAGTTTTTTTTTTCAATTGGTCAATTTCCCTTAGAGCCCTTGATTTAATGAAAAATGCACAAAAATGTCCGTCCGCAGTCATTTTTCAGTAACTAGCAGGTAGATTTTCATCAAACTTGAAATAAATATGAGCCAACATACTGCAATGATGCCCGTCAGGTTTTTTGTTTGATTGGTCAATTTCCCTTAGAGTTATTGCCCTTGATTTAATGAAAAATACATGTCTGCAGCCATTTCTCAGTAACAAGTTTGTAGAATTTCATGAAACTTGAAATAAATATGAACCAACATACTTTGATGATGCCTGTCATTTTCTTTTTTTATTGGTCAATTTTCCATACAGTTATTGCCCTTTAATTGTTTGAAAATCTACAGATTTGTACATAACAAACCAACCAATTGGAAGAATTTCATTAAATTTCTTTCATTCTTTTCCATGAACATTTGTTATAAACATGTGAAGTTGTGTACCCACACCTGGTCGCCACCTTGCCTTGGTCACACCCCTTCCCCTCCCCCACCACCTCTCCCCTCTGCAAAAATTTGTTTTCATTCCTTTTTTATTTCTTTTTTTCAAACCTTCCATGAATATTTATCAACATGTAAAGTTGTACCATTCTCTCACCTCAATCCTCCACCCAGTCATGCTCATGCTTCCCCCCCCCCCCCCCCCCCCTTTTTTTTTTTTTTTCATTGTTGATTTTCCATCAATATTTATAATCAACATGTAAAGTTTTGTATCCCCACCCCTCCCCCACCCCACCCCACCCCCTGAAAAAAACATTCATTTTCTGTTAATTTGATTTTGACTAATGAAATTCTTTGCTTCTTTGTAACATTCTTAACTTTTTCCTGGATATATTTTTTTGCCATTCCTCACCACAGACCCTTTCGGCGGGGGATACCAATTCATCGAATTTGCTTGTTCATCTGGCTTCACCTGTTATTTTTAAGTTATGGGCCCTGAAATAGTCGAAAATGCACATTTTAACAATGCCTAGCTCAATAAATATTTGATGTAAATTCATGAAACCTTGCTGGAGTCTTGATCAAGATGTGACCTTGCACAATTGGCATTCTTCTTGACAATCTTACTGCTTATTACAGAGTTATGACCCTTGAAATAGACAAAATAGTGGAATTTTTGTTTGTGATGCTCATAGCTGAAAAAGTATATGGCTTAGAATAATGAATCCTTTTTATTAAATGTTTGTTGAGGCTATACCCTCTTTAAGACTGCAAACATTTAAATTATTGTCCCTTATTTGTGACAAATGTACCAGTGGGGGCATACCCTGTGTCCTACAGACACATTCTAGTTCTGTGGTACAACATGGATGATACATCAGATTTTTAGATGTATTTTAACCTATCTACCTGGTAATTCTTTTTCAGTGGCTGCTGGTCGTTAGAAGTAACATTTTTCAGCTATCAGATTTTTTTCACAGTACATTGTAGGATGGCTTATCTGTTTTGCTGATAGTGCATTTATTTTGTTTACAGTTTTGATAGGTATTCTATAGTTGGATTTTTGAAGCAACCCGTCTTCTACCATATATCTCTCCACTACAGTTTTTATTAGCCTACTTTGTGATGCATGTCTCTGGCTGTGTTTGCTATGCTCTGTGCTTATGGAAAATCAACCATATCCTTTTAATTTCTATAAGTAAAAACACTTTCAGCGAAAGTTAAGCATTTACTGTCCATATATTTCAGACGCAAGAGTTTCAGATGGAGATGACGTGTGAGGGATGTTCAAATGCTGCCAGACGAGTGCTGGGAAAACTTGGAGGTAAAAATTATCCTTTGATTTTGGCAAGAAATTTGATATACATTTAGCTATATATTTTATAACAATTTTGTTCTTGTAGTAATGGAATTAAGTTTCTATCTGATCTAAGTGTAGCTGGTCATTTCAGGCTTGTACTGACTGGTTTGTTTCTACTAACCTGGCTGACCTTATTTTCACAGTCTGTTTAGTAAGTCAAGAAGTATAAGATATACATGTATATTCAAACTCTTCGTACAGAAAAAGTTCCTTTAATGTTAAATTTACCATGCTTGGGAAATACTTTAGTACACAGTTAAGTTAGTTTTCAGTAAAATCATTTTAAACTGTTCTACATATTCAAATGAATGCTGTCTAGTTAGTGATATGCATAACATATTGCATCAGTGACATGAAGAATACACACAATGCCATACTGCTTTCATCATGTCTCAAAATGCCTTTGGTGACTTATTTAAAATCATTGTAAATCTTGAAATAGTGAAGATAATTTCCTCAAATTTTCAGATTTGAAAAGTAAAAAAAAAATGTTCTTCATGAATATTTTGTTTTATCAATTTTCAGTTTTTGTTACTGGAACAGCCCATATAATAGATACTATATTGGGGTTTGCCTTGGCAATGAAAACAAAACCACTATTTACTTAACATGCTTAATATTAAAAGGAGAAGATCATGAGAGACTTGACAGTTACTGTCTTTAAACTTGTAAACTGCAAATTCAACATGGACAAATGCCTGCCAACTTATCATCTGATGAGTGAAACACCGATTGACAGTCTTTTCATCAAGTGACAGTTTTAAATGTTTGACATTTCGTTTAAAGTCCCCTTGAAAATGACATTTCAAATATTGTTGTGGTTAAAATAAGTTGCTACATCATTGTTCTCCTGTTTGTTACAAAATAAAGTTACAGGTTTTGATATTGCTGAACATACTTTATCAAATTGTTTTTTATAAATATTTATATTAATTTAAAGATGTGAAAAATGTGTTGTTTTTATCAAACAGTATAACTACAATGACAGTCATTAAAAAAAAATTGTGCACGCTGGCATACTTAACCCTTAGCCTGCTAAATTTCTAAAATGGATTGGTCCATCATTCAGTTTGGGCAATACCATTTATTATAAGCTCACCTGATTTTTGGGAAAAAAATGAGTTATTGTCATCACTTGATCGGCGTCAGCGTTGCCTGGTTAAGTTTTATGTTTAGGTCAGCTTTTCTCCTAAACTATCAAAGCTATTGCTTTGAAACTTGCAACACTTGTACACCATCATAAGCTGACCCTGTACAGCAAGAAACATAACTCCATCCTGCTTTTTGCAAGATTTATGGCCCCTTTTGAACTTAGAAAATATCAGATTTCTTTGTTAAGTTTTATGTTTAGGTCAACTTTTCTCCTAAACTATCAAAGCTATTGCTTTGAAACTTGCAACTGTTGTTCACCATCATAAGCTGACCCTGTACATGAAGGAACATAACTCCATCCTGCTTTTTGCAATAATTATTGCCCCTTTTGGACTTAGAAAATCAGTTTTCTTGGTTAGGTTTTATGTTTAGGTCAGCTTTTCTCCTAAACTATCAAAGCTATTGCTTTAAAACTTGCAACACTTGTACACCATCATAAGCTGATTGTGTAAAGCAAGAAACATAACTCCTCCCTGCTTTTTGCAAGAATGATGGCCCCTTTTGTACTTAGCAAATCAGTTTTCTTGGTTAAGTTTTATGTTTAGGTCAACTTTTTCTCTTAAACTATCAAAGCTATTGATTTGAAACTTGCAACACTTGTTCACCATCATAAGCTGACCCTGTACATCAAGAAACATAACTTCATCCTGCTTTTTGCAAGAATTATTGCCCCTTTTGGACTTAGAAAATCATGGGTAGGACAATTTTTTTATTATACAAAAAAAAAAATCAGATGAGCGTCAGCACCCGCAAGGTGGTGCTCTTGTTCGGAGGGGTGTTCACTGAAAATTTGCAAGCTGATCTTGGTCAGCACTGGTCGCAAAGGCAGAATCACTTGCCGCCAGCAGGATAAAGGTTAATACAATGTAAATTGCTTATAAAAATATTCCTTATGTGATATGATAGTTGTATTTTTATATGCTCGTCTCTGAAAGAGCAGGCGTACTATGTTTAACACCCATGGCAGGCGGGTGGTCAGCGTCCAAAACATGTCCGCTCTCTTAGTCAAACAGTTTTCATCTGATCTTCACCAAACTGGCTGACAATGTTTGTGGGCATAATATCTCAGCTAAGTTCAATAACTAGCCAAATCGCCCTAGGCACTCTTGGATTATGGCCCTTGAATTAGGCCAAGTTTGATGACTGGTGTATTTTGTGACAGTTTGGCACTCTTGTTTTATTTCAGTAAGTGAATCTGATATTCAAACAGATCTACAGGCGCAGAAAGTAACAGTGACCTCGACTTTCAGTAAAGAAAAACTTCTGGAAACTTTACAGAAAACTGGGAAAAAGGTCTCCTTTATAGGAGTTAAAAAGTATGTTGTTTAAAATTTTGGACTTCCATGATAATTCATCCTTTATAGCAGTACTGAATTAAGGAAAATTCACAGCGTATACTGAAGGAATTATAGCTATTCTGTAGTCGAAGTTTTCCAGTATTCACTTATACAGGTGTACTAAACACTGGACATAACACATAATGTTTATATTTCATGTACAAATCAGATAAGAAACAACTTAGTTGTTTTTCAAGAGCCACATGGCAGTAATTGAATCTTTCTGAATTTTGAAGTTTTCTGGAATCATTTTAATTTTTGGGCCAAACAGTACTCCCTCTATACAACAACACTCTTTGGGAGACGGAAAATTTGATTGTTGTTCGGAGGGAGTTGTTGTAAAGAGGTAAAATAAAGAACAGTTAGCATCTTTTGGAGTCAGTAGCAAGTGTTGTTGCAAGGAGGGAGTTGTTGTTCAGAGGGCCTCTGTAGAGAGGGTGCACTGTAAACGTAAACCATGTAAAAAAATTAAAGTAATTGTGAATGTTTAGACCTTGCGCAAGTTTTCATAATAAGAGTGTGTATATGGGAAAATTGCAGTTTTTATGCCCCAACTTTGGTGGGGGGCATATAGATTTGCTCTTGTCCTTCCGTCCGTCCGTCTGTCCGTCCGTCCTTCCGAAAATGTTGTGTCGCGCATAGCTCTGAAAGTATTTGACGTAGAGTCACAAAACTTTACAGGAATGTTGGTCAGCATGTGTAGTTGTGCACCTGGGGTTTCGCGTCCGGATTCATTCAGTCATGTGGAAGTTATGGCCCCTGACTTTGTAAAAATTGGTCATTTTAATGTTGTATCGTGCCTAGCTCCAAAAGTATATGACCTAGAGTCACAAAACTTTACAGGCATGTTGGTCAGCATGTGTAGTTGTGCACCTGGGGTTTCGCGTCCAGATTCATCCAGTCATGTAGGAGTTATGGCCCCTGACTTAGTAAAAAATTGGTCATTTTAATGTTGTGTCGCGCATAGCCCCAAAAGTATTTGACCTAGAATCACCAAAGTTTACAGGAATGTTGGTCAGCATGTGTAGTTGTGCACCTGGGGTTTCGCATCCGGATTCATTCAGTATTGTAGGAGTTCTGGCCCCTGACTAATGTCATGTAGTGGGGGCATCTGTGTCCCATGGACACATTTCTAGTTGATGATATTTTCACTTATTCGGAATGTAGATTTTAATGAAACTTTTCACAGTTGTATATCATCAACATATTATCTATTATATGGCGAAATTAAATGTGTATGTGTGTGCACTTATTTTTGAGGTATTTCCCCATAATGTACGAGCAAATTTCAAGGGGGTTTGAAGGCATTAATTGGAACTATTACAACATCTTTATTATCATTTGTTTATCTTTAAAAAGCCATTGTTTTTATAAATGATCACATGGGATGATGTAACATCAGGACTTGGTTCATCAGAGGTGCAGAACTACCTTAAAAAAGCTCATAATGCCACCCTTTGAAATGATGTATAATATCAAAAGTATTGTCTTGTACAAAAGGAGTAATCAAGAAAGAAACTTGTCACTGAAAACATTGCATAACAAGCAAGAAAACTTCTGAAATTGTCTTATTTGATAAAACTATATGTTAGGACTGAAATTCACTTTAATGTAATATGATTTTAAAAATTTTGTTTGGTAACTTCATATTTTTACCAAAATTGATGAAAATGTTGCTTTAAAATAAATGTTGTTTTTTTAATATAGAGGATATTACATGAGTGTCTTTTCATATTGAATTTATTAAACGAGTTGAATAAAATGATAAAATGCGAGGCTCTGCCGAGCATTTTATTAATTTTATTCAACGAGTTTAATAAATTCAATATGGAAAGTCACAAATGTAATATTCTTTTTATCACATGTTAGTCTTTCCTGTCGAAACATCGAAAATTCTTTTACTATATAAACAAGTCAATTTGACCAACGTTTCCAATACTATAAACGATGTCGACGTCAAAGCTTTATTACACTAGTGTATTATCGTTTTTATTTAATGGCTTTATTACACTCCCGCGACGTCAAACATGTGATAAATGCAGTTAATTACAACTTGAATATTCATCATGTGTGTAATTCTGTTTTTACATTTCAGCTAGTTGTCCTGTGTAGAGATACTCACACTGCAGATACAGTCTCAAGCTTTCCTGGATTTTTTCAATGTTAGGTTACTTCATGTTGGCCTTGTTTTCATAAGCAAACATTTAAAGGTATACCAGACCCAAATTTTACTTTAAAAGTATGGACAGTGACTATATATAGTTCATGTAAACATAAAACAAACATGTTTATGTGTGTTTTCAGTTTGAAAAAGTACAATAACACACTCGGTATATGTATAGATAAACACAGTGTAAATGTGTACTATCACTAAAGGCTGGAAGTTTTTTAAACAGTCTACTATAAGCGTATGTAGCTCTACATGCAGAATCGATTTATATATTTAGAAAAGATAAATGAATTTAATGAGGATTTCCTGTGTTTTAAGTAAATATCTAAAGATAAAATAAATTTAGTAAAAGGTGGGCATTGGAGATCTTTAAACCATGACCATTATTTGAGCTGTACCATGAGAAAACCAACATAGTGCATTTGCGACCAGCATGGATCCAGACCAGCCTGTGCATTCGCAAAGTCTGGCCAGGATCCATGCTATTCACTTTCAAAGCCTACTGCAATTAGAGAAACCATTAGCGAACAGTACGGGTCCTGACCATGCGTTGGTCTGGATCCATGCACTATGTTGGTTTTCTCATGGTGCAGCTTATTTTATGTTGTAATATATGTTAAAATCAGCGAGAAAGTTTTTTCTTTTCTTTTAAGCATGTCCAGGGAACTTTTTGCCTATTGCAGTAGTTCCTTTCTACACAAACAAAGTGAAAATAAAGTATTTCTTCTTATTAATATACTTTCATGATTTTTAAATAGATTATTCGGAGAGATATTTGTTGTTACTTGTGTTAATACAAACCTATGTACATGTGAATTGTATCACGTTTCTTGACGATAGTTGCTTGTGTGTGTGGCTTTATGGTGACTAACTGTTATTCAGTACTCTGCAGATATATCTCTGCTTTAAGTTAAAGAAATGTTTACTTTTTGTGCAATATATAAGTAGATTTGTTAGCATTTTACTAGCTGCAGAAAAAAATTATGTCTTATACGAACTGTTGTTCTTATCTGATAACAAAGATTTGGTATTGTATTAATTTGGAACAGCATACAGTCGGCATAGTTTTAAGTATTCAGATACAAGAGTATGAGTTAAAGAATTATTTTCCTTAATTTTCTATATAATACAGGTTAGAAATGTCCAGATTGATACATTGCTTTAATACTGTTGCAATTCAACATGTTTTTTCTGTTTTTAGAAAAAAAAAATCTTTTTTTTTTTTCTTAATTTTTATTTTTTCATTTCTCTGTATTTTTAATGTCTGGTGCAAATACATTACTGAATGACATTGTGTATGTAAGATGTTTGAAAACATTTTTTGTCATATTTTACTTGTATGCTATGTTGTAAAAATTTTATTATATAACTATTAAGATTTAACATAGTTCTTCCGTACTAAACACTGAACGGTTTCCTGATCAAAAGTCAAAACTATTGCCTAAGATCTATTCTGTAAGTATTTTATTACATGAACATCAGAAATGAATTTTTCACTTTTTTTTCCTTCAAGTTTTAACGTAGCCAGCAAAAATAAGTGTTCAACGATTAACGACTTTTTAATAGCACAAATTCTGGACTCGTGAATTATATAAGGAGTGTTGTTATAATAGTTAGTGAAACACAATAAAGAATAGTTGGTTGAACATTATATTATGGAGGATGTATTCATAACTCTAGCAAAGTAACGCCTAAATCATTATTTCATTTTGATTTACATATTGAATGAATAATAGATTTCAAATTGATAATCTGTCGATGAAAAGATTCAGTTGAAGTTGATTCAGGAAGTGAATATGAATACATTTTGCCTTCTTTCTTTACTGGTATTTAATTGGTTAGAAGTTTGTTGAATTTTTATCAGGCATGTAATTAACCTGTGATGTAAGGATTTTTCAACATATATGTAATTGTGTTTGATCAAAACCAACTATGTTTAAAGAACGTTTTTTGCTTATTTGCAGAATATATTTTGGTATGCTTGAAATATAAGACAACCAGTTTGCATTCTTATTTAGATAGTGTGTTTCATTCATTTCATTTTCCTACTTTACATACTGTTTATCACGGTTTATAATTCACACTACACTGTATGTATACAGAAATTTACATATCAGTATATTAGGTTTAGAGAAAATGAATTAAACTGTATTACCAAAGGGGCACTTTTTGTCCTAACATACTGGTAATGAGCATTCTATTTAATGACAAGTGCTTGTATTTAAATGTGATCTTGATCTGAAATAAAATTTTATTTATCATCAATGAATATCTAACAGGTTGATGTTTTTCCTTTCTGCTCCAAAAATTAGATGGCCAAATGGTCCTGTCTTTATGTACCATATACCCTGTTTAACTGGTAAAGCCAGACCATTTCAGATTGTGCACACCCACAATGCTTGGGATGGGATGTTTGCATGTGTTTTGACTTATCTGCTGTTTGTACAAATCAAGGGGTTTTATTAGTTCACCATGGCACTTTTCAACTCGGGGCTTCTGGTGAGCTTTGAGGATTTTTTTGATGTCTGTCATCAGTCTGCATCTTCCACAATTTCTCTGAAGAAAATCTCATAAACCACTAACCTAATTTTGACCATGCTTTACAGAAATGTTAACTGGATGGTCTTCTCCCAGATTTCCTCAAACCAGGGTCATCTATTTAGGAGTCAGGTTGCCTTGGCAACCAAAAGAAAAATATTAAAAGCTGCATAGAAACCGCTTACTTGATTTCTAGCTCACCTGCGCACAAAGTGCTCAAGGTGAGCTTTTGTGATCTCCCTGTGTTCGTCGTCGTCCGCCTGTCAACAATTTGATTATTGACACTCTGGAGGTCACAATTTTGGCCCAATCTTAATGAAACTTTGTCAGAATGTTTACTCTCAATAAAATCTTGGATGAGTTCGATATTGTTATCTGGCTCAATAAAATTTTGTAGGAGTTCAATATTGGGTCATCTGTGGTCAAAAACTAGGTCATCGGGTCAAATCAAAGGAAAACCTTGTTTACACTCTAGAGGTCACAATTTTGGTCCAATCTTAATGAAACTTGGTCAGAATGTTACTCTCAATAAAATCTTGGATGAGTTCGATATTGGGTTATCTGGGCTCAAAAACTAGGTCACCAGGTAAAATCAAAGGAAAAGCTTGTTTACACTCAAGAGGTCACAATTTTGGTCCAGTCTTAATGAAACTTGGTCAGAATGTTATTCTCAATAAAATCTTGGACGAGTTCAATATTGGGTTATCTGGGCTCAAAAACTAGTTCACCAGGTCAAATCTAAGGAAAAGCTTGTTAACACTCTAGAGGCCACATTTGTGATGTATCTTCATGAAACTTGGTCAGAATGCTAATCTTGATGATCTTCAGGTCAGTTTCGAATCTGGGTCATATGGGGTCAAAAACAAGCTCACCAGGTCAGATCTAAGGAAAAGCTTGTTAACACTCTAGAGGCTAATTTATGACTGTATCTTCATGAACCTCAATCAGAATGTTTATCTTGATGATCTTTAGGTCAAGTTCGAATCAAGGTCATGTGGGGTCAAAAACTAGGTCAACAGGTGAAATCAAAGGAAAAGCTAGTTTACACTTTAGAGGCCACATTTATGACCGTATCTTAATGAAACATGGTCAGAATGTTAACCTTGATGATCTTTAGGCCAAGTTTGAATCTGGGTCATGTGGGGTCAGAAACTAGGTCACCACCAGGTCAAATCAAAGGAAAAGCTAGTTAACTCTCTAGAGACCACATTTATGACCGTACATTGTATCTTTATGAACCTTTAGTTTATACTAATTTGTTTTAAGCTCGATTGTGATGAAAGCTTCAAGCTTATTGGAACCACTCTCGAGTCCGCATCCTGGAAAAACCAGTACTGGTGTCATATGAGAAGTCATGGTCGTGACCCCAGTGGGGATCGAACCCACGACCTCTGGATTGAGCGGCCGACACCTTATCCACTAGACCACCGCTCCCCTGAACGGTTTTTATGAACCTTTGTCAGAAAGTTAATCTTTATGATCTTAAGGTTTAGTTCCAAGCTGAGTCAGGTGGGGTCAAAAACTAGGTCACAAGGTCAAATAAAAAGTAAAGCTTGTTAACAATCTAGAAGCCACATTTATGACTGAATCTTCATGAAACTTAGTCAGAATGTTAATCGATTTTTAGGCCAAATTCGAATCTGGGTCATGTGGGGTCAAAAACCAGGTCACTAGGTCAAATTGAAGGAAAAACTAGTTAACACTCTAGAGGCCACATTTATGACCATATCTTAATGATACTTGGTCAGAATGTTAATCTTGATGATCTTTAGGTCATTAGGTCAGGTGAGCGATACAGGGCCTTCATGGCCCTCTTGTTACATGGACATCAGAGGCTGGAGCTAACTTTTTATACCCCTGTCGTTGAAAGAGTGTGGTGTACTATGTGAACACCAGTGGTGGCGGGTGGTTGGCGTCCAAAGTATGTCCACACTCTAAGTCGAACAGTTTTCATCCAATCTGCACCTAACTGACAATGTTTGTGGGCATAATATCTTGGCCAAGTTTGATAACCACCCAAATCAGTCTTGGATTATGGCCCTTGAATTACTCTAAAAATTGCAAATTTAGCCTTGTCCACTCTTAAGTCAGTTTTCATCCGATCTTCAAACCTGCTGACAATGTATCTCGGCCAAGTTCAACAACAACCCAAATCACCCCAGACACTCTTGGATTATGGCCCTTGAATTATGCCAAGTTCAATGACAGGTGTATTTTGTGACAGTCCGGCACTTGTTCCAGTATGGCTTTATGGAAAACTTTGGAAATTTTCTCCTAAGAACCAGCTGGCCCAATTCAGAATAATTGTGTAGAAACATTCCTTGGGTGAACATCTACCAAATGCCAGTAAGCACTAGTTTTTAGCTTGACTATACAAAGTAGAGCTATGCTACTTATATTTAAACTATGACCTGCATCCACATTTTCGTTGAAGTTTTGATGCATTTTTATGCCCCCCTTCGAAGAAGGAGGGGTATATTGTTTTGCAGATGTTGGTCGGTCGGTCAGTCTGTATGTAGACCAATTCGTTTCCGGATGATAACTCAAGAACGCTTGGCCCTAGAATCATGAAAGTTGATAGGGAGGTTGGTCAACACCAGCAGATGACCCTTTCCTCTTTATCTCTGTAATTACTGGATGGATTTGCTTCAAACTTAAAATCAAGGTCACAGGGGCCTCAACCTTGAAAATGGTTTCTGCTTAATAACTATAACCACTTGATCCAGATCATTCCAAGTTTATACCTTAATAGGACTTACGAAGCTGATGACACCTCTTAATTTCATGGTCAGTAAGACAAATAATTTTGTGGTGTGTAAGGCAAAGGTCACTGTCATGGGCTATAACCTCGAAAACTATTTCCACTCGATAGCTTGAGAACCTCGTCAAATTTGATAGAATGATTTGGCTTTTGGGGCGTGAGAGGTATTGAATTTGACAGCAGTATTGGGCTTTTGCAGATGACTGCTATTTTTGGGGGTATTTGGTATGGCAAAGGTCAAGGTCACAGAGTCCTGAAGCTTGAAAACTGTTTCTGTTGTGACCTGTGAACCACTTTACCCAGTACCTTCAGGCTTGGTAGCATGGTGGGCTTATGAAGTAGATGAGCCACATTGTTGTTAGTTTTAATAGGTCAAAGGTCACGGTCATAGAGAGCACAGGACTAAAAATAAGACAACCAATCATGGGGGTGGGGGGGGGGGGGCATGCATACCAGTATTTTACAAAACAGCTCTTGTTGATTTTTAAATAATTTCACAAAAATATGATTCTTCAAAAACCACAACATGAGAACTAAAGGTAAAATATCTTCAGTCAACATAATAATAATAATATTATTCTAAAAAATACTTTGATTTGCGAAATAATTTCATAAAATGTCTGTGGATAGATCCCATTAGCCAAATTAACTGTACTTAAGGTCACAAAGGGTAAAAGTTGGTGCCCCTATCAGCCCTAGCTGTACTTAAGATCACAAAGCAGAAAAGTAATTGCTCCTGTCAGCTTTAGATACAGTTGTACTAAAGATCACAAAGGGATAAAGTAGGTCCCCCTGACAGCTCTAGTTTTTAGCTGTATTGAAGATCACAAAGGGATGAATTTGGTCCCCTTGTCAGCTCTAGGTATAGTTTTAAATAAAGGTCACAAAGGGATAAGATAGGCCCTCCCTGTCAGCTTAGGTATAGCTGTACTGAAGATCACAAGATGAATTTTGGTCCCCCTGTCGGCTCTAGTATAGTTGTACTGAAGGTCACAAAGGGATGAAGTAGGTCCTCCCTGTCAGCTCTAGGTATAGCTGTATTGAAAATCACAAGATGCATTTGCTCCCCCTGTCAGCTCTAGGTATAGTTGTACTAAAGGTCACAAAGGGATGAAGTAGTCCTTCCTGTCAGCTCTAGGTATAGCTGTATTGAAGATCACAAGATGAAATTTGGCCCCCCTGTCAGTTCTAGGTATAATTGTACTGAAGGTCACAAAGGGATACAGTAGGTCCTCCCTGTCAGCTCTAGGTATAGCAGTATTGAAGATCACAAGATGAATTTGCTCCCCGTCAACTCTAGGTATAGTTGTACTAAAGATCACAAAGGGATGAAGTAGGTCCTCCCTCTCAGCTCTAGGTATAGCTGTACTGAAGATCACAAAGGGATGGATTTGGTCCCCCCTGTCAGCTCTAGGTACAGTTGTACTAAAGGTCACAAAGGGATGAAGTAGGTCCTCCCTGACTGTCAGCTCTAGGTATAGCTGTATTGAAGATCACAAGATGTATTTGGTCCCCCTGTCAGCTCTAGGTATAGCTGTACTGAAAGTCACAAGGAGATGAAGTAGGTCCTCCCTGACTGTCAGCTCGAGGTAAAGCTGTATTGAAGATCACAATGGGATGAATTTGGTCCCCCTGTCTGCTCTATGTATAGTTGTACTGATGGTCACAAAGGGATGAAGTAGGTCGTCCCTGTCCAAAGGGATGAAGTAGGTCCTCCCTGTCAGCTCTAGGTATAGCTGTGATGAAGATCACAAGGGGTAAATTTGATCCCCCTGTCAGATCTAGGTATAGTTGTACTGAAGGTCACAAAGGGATGAAGTAGGTCCTCCCTGTCAGCTCCAGGTATACTAGTAGCTATATTGAATATCACAAAGGGATGAATTTGGCCCCACTGTCAGCTCTAGGTATAGATAACTAAAGGGATGAAGTAGGTCCTCCCTGTTAGCTCTAGGTATAGCTGTATTGAAGATCACAAGGAGATGAATTTTGGTCCCCCTGTCAGCTCTAGGTATATTGTACTAAAGATCACACATGAATGAAGGAGTTCCTCCCTGTCAGCTCTAGGTATAGCTGTATTGAAGATCACAAGATGAATTTCGCCCCTCTGTCAACTCTAGGTATAGCTGTACTGAAGGTCACAAAGAGATGAAGAAGGTCCTCCCTGTCAGCTCTAGGTATAGCTGTACTAAAGGTCACACATGGGTCCTTCCTGTCAGCTCTAGCTATAGCTGTATTGAAGATCACAAAGTGATGAATTTGGTCCCCTGTCAGCTCTAGGTATAGTTGTATTAAAGGTCACAAAGGGATGAAGTATGTCCTCCCTGTCAACTCTAGGTGTAGTTGTATTTAAGGTCACAAAGTGATGAAGTAGTTCCTCCCTGTCAGCTCTAGGTATAGCTGTATTGAAGATCACAGGGAAATGAATTTGGTCCCCCTGACAGCTCTAGGTATAGATGTACTAAAAATCACAAAGGGATAAAGAAGTTCCTCCCTGACTCTCAGCTCTAGATATAGCTGTATTGAAGATCAAAAGTGGATGAATTTGGTCCCCTTGTCAGCTCTAGGTACAGATGTACTGAAGGTCACAAGGAGATGAATTTGGTATCCCTGTCAGCTCTAGGTACAGCTGTATTGAAGATCACAGTGGGATGAATTTGGTATCCTTGTCAGCTCTAGGCATAGATGTACTAAAGGATGAAGTAGGTCCTCCCTGACCGTTCTAGGTATAGTTAGGCATCAAATGCAAGTACCTTTCAAGACCTGTGACAAGCATGCGTACTGAAGGTCACAAGATGAATTTGGCCCCCCTGTCAGCTCTAGGTATAGCTGTACTGAAGGTCACAAGATGAATTTGGTCTCCCTGTCAGCTCTTGGTATAGCTGTACTGAAGGTCACAAGGAGATGAATTTGGTCTCCTTGTCAGCTCTAGGTATAGATGTACTAAAGGTCACAAAGGGATGAAGAAGGTCCTCCCTGACTGTCAGCTCTGGGTATAGCTGTATTGAAGATCACCCGGGGAATGAATTTGGTACCCCTGTCAACTTTATGAGTTAACTGGACACAATTCCTGTAAAGCAGAATGGAGACTATTCTATTTAACCTAAATGACAGAAGTACACAAGATTTCCAAAGCGAAGCATTAATTTGGGCTGGAAAAGAAAGAGACTAGGAACAATCAGTTAATTCAAATTTTAATATATATTTGTTCATAAAGATAATGTTTAAATACAATACCTACAAAGAAATAGAACATAAATAACTGTTGTAGCTACTCTCAACCCCTAAACATCCCTTGATCAGTACTGAAGCAGATTTTTTCCTAATTAGATCTAGTAACTCTAGTACAATGCTTTGTCTCCTAAGTACAAACTGTTGTTCAAAGCTACTTATTTACAGAAATATATGCGTTTTTATATATGTTAAAAGGACCTTGCATACTGTGTTATTGATGACTTTTATTCAGTGCAAAGCCATGATGGTGCTGTAATGTTTTCTTCCAGCTAAGAAAAATCAATATTCTACATTTTGGTGTTGAGTTTTTTTTTGTTTTTTTTTAACAACAAAATTGTAACTTTCTAACTTCGAGGAAGAAGACTCCAGGTGCCCAAATATATATAAGTACAGACACCTTGATAGAACCAGAGAACCTTACCTGGTCTGCTATACAGCTTTTTCATGTAAAATATTTCTAACACAATAACAATAACTGCTCAGCAATGACAGCTGCAATAGAAACTATATATTGAATGCAGGCCATACATTTACAAGTGCCCATGGAGGCCACACTTTTAACAGGTTTTTACTACTTCATTTTACGTACATTTAGTATCAAAGTTTATGTCAATACATGTCTGTTCACTGGACTTCTTCCATCCATAAATAAATAGCTTTAAACATCTTAGTTTTACACAAACAATCAAGAAAGTTTTCAAAGTTGAACAATATTTTAAGATCAGTTTATGATAGCAAAAGTTTTATATCACCAAAACACAGAAATATTTTATAAACGAACAACATCGTTACCAATATTTTACCTGACCATTACATGTTCTGCCGTACTGTCCCGTACTGAAAATATTCTGAAAAAGTTGTCCCCCTTTGAAAATGAATGCCATTTGTAAAGAAATAAAAATAAACAATCACTGAAAACTGTGTTCCACCTAGTTATGTGAAATTTCAACACTCGCACGCTATTACAAATGCATCAAAACAAACATGTGTAACAGTTCCTTGAAAATGGTGAGTTTTTAAAAGCACTTGACTGTCTGGAAGTGGGGCCTGTTTAAACAGTTCTTTTTTCGGAATTCAATGCTTATATCAGTATACTGACACTTGTTTTGTAGGGTATTATAAGTAATATACACGCTATCATTACAAAAACAACAAAACAAGTGTCAGTATACTAAAATAAACATTGAATTCCGAAAAAAAGACTTCCTAAATGGGACCCACTTCCGGGCAGTCAAACGCCTTCAAAAACTCACCATTTTCAAAGAACTGTTACACATGTTAGTTCTGATTCATTTGCAATCGCATGGGAGTGTTGAAATTTTACATAATTAAGTGGAACACAGTTTTCAGTAATTGTTTATTTTTATTTCTTTACAAATGTCATTCATTTTCAAAGGGGGACAACTTTTTCAGAATATTTTCAGTACGGGACAGTATGGCAGAACATGTAATGGTTAAGTAAAATATTGGTAACGATGTTATTCGTTTATAAAATATTTCTGTGTTTTGGTGATATACTCCTAAACCTTAACTCCATTTTATAACTAAAGGTAAATAAAAAAAACTCTTGGATGTGTTTTGTAAATCAAACAAGAGGGCCATAATGGCCCTATATCGCTCACCTGTCATCACTGCACTCCAGGACAAAAAGGTCAAAAAATCATAATATATAGTTGAAATTTTCTTAAAGGTACTGATATGTCAAAATACACCTATAAATTGGAGGTACCATCCATGTTGTACCACAGGAAATCCCTACATCCAATAATAAAACAAGAGGACCATGATGGTCCTGAATCGCTCACCTCTTCCCACATGACCCAGTTTTGAATATGATGTCGTTTTTTCAATTATTTGACATAGTGATCTAGTTTTTGAGCTCATGTGACCCAGTTTTGAACCTGACCTAGATATTATCAAGATAAAAATTCTGACCAATTTTCATGAAGATCCATTGAAAAATATGGTCTCTAGAGAGGTCACAAGGTTTTTCTATTATTTGACCTATTGACCTAGTTTTCGAAGGTACGTGATCCTGTTTTGAACTTTATCTAGATATCATCAAGGTGAACATTCTCACTAATTTTTATGAAGATCTCATGAAAAATATGGCCTCTGGAGAGGTCACAAGGTTTTTCTATTTTTATACCTACTGGCCTACTTTTTGACCGCACGTGACCCAGTTTCGAAACTGACCTAGATATCATCAAGGTGAACATTCAGATCAATTTTCATGAACATCTATTGAAAAATATGGCCTCTAGAGAGGTCAAAAGATTTTAATAATTTTAGACCTACTGACCTAGTTTTTGACCGCAGTTGACCCAGTTTCAAAACTTGACCTAGATATCATCAAGATGAACATTCAGACCAATTTTCATACAGATCCCATGAAATGTATGGCCTCTAGAGAGGTCACAAGGTTTTTTTTTATTATTTGACCTACTGACCTAGTTTTTTAAGGCACGTGACCAAGTTTCAAACTTGACCTAGATATCATCAAGGTGAACATTCTGACCAATTTTCATGAAGATCCATTCAAGGGTATGGCCTCTAGAGAGGTCACAACGTCTTTTCATTATTTGACCTACTGACCTACTTTTTGAAGGCACGTGACCCACTTTTGAATCTGACCTAGATATCATCAAATTGAACATTCTGACCAATTTTTATGGAGATCCATTCACAAGTATGGCCTCTAGAGAGGTCACGAGGTTTTTCTATTTTTAGACCTACTGACCTAGTTTTTGACGGCACATGACCCTGTTTGGAACTTGACCTAGATATCATCAGGATGAACATTCAGACCAACTTTCATACAGATCCCATGAAAAATATGGCCTTTAGAGAGGTCGCAAGGTTTTTCTATTATTTGACCTACTGACCTAGTTTTTGAGGGCACGTGACCCATTTTCGAAATTGACCTAGATATCATCAAGATGAACATTCAGACCAACTTTCATACAGATCCCATGAAAAATATGGCCTCTAGAGAGGTAACAAGGTTTTTCTATTATTTGACCTACTGACCTAGTTTTAGATGGCACGTGACCCACTTTCGAACTTGACCTAGAAATCGTCAAGGTGAACATTCTGACTAATTTTCATGAAGATCTCATGAAATATATGGCCTCTAGAGAGGTCACAAGGTTTTTCTATTTGTAGACCTACTGACCTAGTTTTTGACCGCACATGACCCAGTTTCGAACTTGACCTAGATATCATCAAGTTGAACATTCAGACCAACTTTCATACAGATCCCATGAAAAATATGGCCTTTAGAGAAGTCACAAGGTTTTTCTATTATTTGACCTACTGACCTAGTTTTTGATGGCACGTGACCCAGTTTCGAACTTGACCTAGATATCATCAAGGTGAACATTCTGACCAATTTTCATGAAGATCTTATGAAATATATGGCCTCTAGAGAGGTAATAAGGTTTTTCTATTTTTAGACCTACTGACCTAGTTTTTGAAGGCACGTGACCCAGTTTCGAATCTGACCTAGATATCATCAAGTTGAACATTCTGACCAATTTTCATGAAGATCTTGTGAAATATATGGCCTCTAGAGAGCTCACAAGGCTTTTCTATTTTTAGACCTACTGACCTAGTTTTTGAAGGCACATGACCCAGTTTCGAACTTGACCTAGATATCATCAAGATGAACATTCTGACCAACTTTCATAAAGATCCCACAAAAAATGTGACCTCTAGAGTGGTCACAAGAAAAAGTTTACGGACGGACGGACGGACGGACGCACGGACGGACGCACAGACGGACGACGGACGCTGCGTGATCACAAAAGCTCACCTTGTCACTATGTGATAGGTGAGCTAAAAAGTTACTTAATAAGCTATTTATAGTAACATAAAAGGGAAGTAATTAAAAAAAAGTTATTGAAAGTGAACAGAAGAAGGATCTGCCAAATAAAAACAAGAGCATTGCAATGCAACGCAAATGCAGAGCAATATACACACAAAACAAAGTCATATGACTTTGACCCTTAAGTGTGACCTTGACCTTGAAGTGAGCCATCCGAAACATGTGCTCTGCACGTCATTTCAACGAGGGGAACATTTGTATCAGGTTTCTTTGAAATCCTTCAAGGGGTTCAAGAGTTACAGAGTGGAAGGGAAATTGCTAACCAACAGACAGACAGACAGACGGACACAGAGGCGATAACATAATACGTCTCTTAGGGCGTATAAAAAGGAATCGAGATCTTATGGTAATACAAGTTATGTGCAAGTTTGGTTAAAATCAAATCATAAATGAAGCTGCTATTGTGCAGACAAAGTCAAAATAGCTAATTTTGGCCCTTTCAGGGGCCATAACTCTGGAATCCATTATGGGATCTGGCCAGTTAAAAAAAGGAACCAAGATCTTATGGTGACACAAGTTTATGTTCAAGTTTGATTAAATTCAAATCATAAATGAAGCTGCTATTGTGCAGACAAGGTCAAAATACTAATTCTGGCCCTATCAGGGGCCATAACTCTGGAACCCATTAAGGAATCTGGCCAGTTCAAGAAAGGATTCAAGATCTTGTGGTGATACAGGTTGTGTGCAAGTTTGGTTAAAATCAAATCATAAATGAAGCTGCTTTTGTGCAGACAAGGTCAAAATAGCTAATTTTGGCCCTTTCAGGGGGACATAACTCTGAAACCCATTAAGGGGTCTGGCCAGTTCAAGAAAGGAACCGAGATCTTATGGTGACACAAGTTTTGTGCAAGTTTGATTAAATTCAAATCATAAATGAAGCTGCTATTGTGCAGACAAGGTCAAAATAGCTAATTTTGGCCTTTTCAGGGGCCATAATTCTGGAACCAATAATTGGATCTGGCAAGTTCAAGAAAGGAACCAAGATCTTATGGTGGTACAAGTTGTGTGCAAGTTTGGTAAAAATCAAATCATAAATAAAGCTGCTATTGTGCAGACAAGGTCAAAATAGCTAATTTTGGCCCTTTCAGGGGCCGTAACTCTGGAACCCATAATGGGATCTGACCAGTTCAAGAAAGGAACCAAGATCTTATGGTGATATAAGTTGTGTGCAAGTTTGGTTAAAGTAAAATCATAAATGAAACCACTATCGTGAAGACAAGAAATTGTGGACGGACGACGGACGGATGGACAGACAGACGACGGACGAAGGGCGATCACAAAAGCTCACCCTGGTACTATGTGACAGGTGAGCTAAAAACAGGCTGAAATTACCTGTCATTGATCTGCACCAACACAAAATGAAATATTATATCCGGGTAACCCTATGTGCTGTGAAGACTAAGAAACTCAACTAGGGCAATAAGAAAATATTTCATCAATTCCAAAACTTACTGAACAAGAAATAACAACTGGTCCGTACAAACCATGATTAACAATGTACAACAATAACAATAAATATGGGTTTTGGTGTGAAATTTACAAGACAAACAAGTAACATAAATTACAAAACAGACCATTACAAAATACACGAAAAAAAAAAAATATATTGTGTGTGAAATAAACTATGCTCTATAAAACTGATATATGACATTTTTGTAATAGGTTTTTAAGTAGTTTCTGCCTTAAAAACAGCTGATGAAAATGGAATTTATAACTCCAGTTTTAATTTAAAGGGACATGCCTTCAGAAGAACATCACAATACAGCAATGACTGTAATGTATCAATAATCATCTGTGCAGACTGATCTTGTTCTGAACTGGTCACTACTCAGTCAGTAAATTTTCAGTGAACACTCCTTCGAATAATATTTATTTATTTGGGTTCTATGGCGCACCAACACAGTATAGGTTATATGGCGCCAAACAGGACTACAAATCTTGGTTTAACATCAAATAATAAGTGGTTTTGCCCAAACTGAATGATGGAACAGTAAGAAATTTATCAGGGTAAACATGATTAACGCATTTGGCAGCATTTCTACATATATTACTGTTTATTATGTTTTGGTATATAGATACTGGCATCATACTGCCCACAACATATGAAACTATTCTGTTACCATAGCCTGGAGATGTGTCCCTTTAAAGTCAAATAAACTGAAACTGACAGTTGCCCTATTGTACATATCTATGAATTACTGTAAAAAAGAATTTTTGAACTGATCTCTTTGAAAAATACCAAGAATTATTCTTCAAGTTATAGAAATTCTTCCAGTTATATTATAAAAAACATAAAATGACGCAACTATGTCTCTTTTATCTGTAACCCCTGATTTTATAAAAAATATGGCCTATGAAAATAACTGTATTCATGTAAGAATAAAGAATGATATACACCAGTTTCACTATCATCTCTAGAAAGACCTCTATGTGTATTCCTTTGCATTCTTCTATACAAAATACCTTCTCAGGGGTGTACAAACAAGGAAGCAAATGTTTTCGACTTGTGCTTTAACATAACCATTGAGCTTCTGCAGAAGTTTATGCATGGTATATTAACCCTACATTAATCCAAATCTTGATTAAGTAGAGTAACCAAAAATACATGCTCACTGAACAGGACTGAATAGCTAGCAAACATAACAAATAAAAATATCAAATGGCCACATATAATATCACAGAGCAGCATAAATTAACTTAATATCTATGCAGTAATTCCAAGCACAGCCGACACACAGCCGACACATAGTAATACAAGCATCGTTTGCATTTATACAGTTACTGTCAGCATTTTTCAATATTTAAATATATTATAATTTTGTTTACATGAAGAAAAAAAATAACCTACCGATTTCAGTCGGAAAAAATAGAAAGGGAATGTTAACTTGAAGCACCTGGAAACTACAACTTTTCTCAAACAAACTTTCAGAGAGGACTGTGTTGAGGTTGATAGCACAATTCAGGATCAAATTGCTCAAAACTTGATCCCATGTATAAACATTGATCAGTATGATAAACAGTAAATGGTAATTCAGGTCTGGCAAATACACTTGAGTCAAACTCAACATCCTAGATCAAGCTAATATTATAATAACCCTATTAAAATTCTGCTCATGCTGATCTACAGACCATGTGACTATGAGGTGTCACTTTAAATAAAACATATTTTTGTTGACGTTATATAAACTTTGTCAACTCACTTGACAACATTACTATGTGAACACAACTGAACTAAAGTGAAAACCAGTAGTTTCATTTAAATAAATATGTGAACGTAACTAGTGTTTTTTACATCATATAATTGTATATGTGTACATGAGTGGTGGAATGCAATACTGTCTTCCTGAAATGAGATCACAACACCAACCACTTACTAAACAAATGTGGTGGTTATAAGTTATGGTGCAGTTACAGTAACAGGTAAGGAGAAACTTTCATTGTAAACAAGAGGACCATGATGGTCCTGAAATGGCTCACCTCTTCCAACATGACCCAGTTTTGAGTATGATGTCGTTTTCTATTATTTGATATAGTGACCTAGTTTTTGAGCTCATGTGACCCAGTTTTGAACTTGACCTAGATATTATCAAAATAAAAATTCTGACCAATTTTCATGAAGATCCATTGAAAAATATGGTCTCTAGAGAGGTCACAAGGTTTTTCTATTATCTGACCTATTGACCTAGTTTTCGAAGGTACGTGACCCTGTTTTGAATTTTACCTAGATATCATCAAGGTGAACATTCTCACTAATTTTAATGAAGATCTCATGAAAAATATGGCCTCTAGAGAGGTCACAAGGTTTTTCTATTTTTATACCTACTGGCCTAGTTTTTGACCGCACGTGACCCAGTTTCGAAACTGACCTAGATATCATCAAGGTGAACAATCAGATCAATTTTCATGAAGATCCATTGAAAAATATGGCCTCTAGAGAGGTCAAAATTTTTTTCTAATTTTAGACCTACTGACCTAGTTTTTGACCGCAGTTGACCCAGTTTCAAACTTGACCTAGATATCATCAAGATGAACATTCAGACCAACTTTCATACAGATCCCATGAAAAGTATGGCCTCTAGAGAGGTCACAAGGTTTTTTTATTATTTGACCTACTGACCTAGTTTTTTAAGGCACGTGACCCAGTTTCAAATTTGACCTAGATATCATCAAGGTGAACATTCTGACCAATTTTCATGAAGATCCTTCAAGGGTATGGCCTCTAGAGAGGTCACAAGGTTTTTCTATTTCAAGACCTACTGACCTAGTTTTTGATCGCAGTTGACCCAGTTTCGGACTTGACCTATATATCATCAAGATAAACATTCAGACCAAGTTTAATACAGATCCCATGAAAAATATGACCTCTAGAGAGGTCACAACGTTTTTTCATTAATTGACCTACTGACCTACTTTTTGAGGGCATGTGACCCACTTTCGAACTTGAACTAGATATCATCAAGATGAACATTCTGATCAATTTTTATGGAGATCCATTCATAAGTATGGCCTCTAGAGAGGTCACAAGGTTTTTCTATTTTTAGACCTACTAACCTAGTTTTTGACCGCACATGACCCTGTTTCAAACTTGACCTAGATATCATCAAGATGAACATTCAGACCAACTTTCATACAGATCCCATGAAAAATATGGCCTTTAGAGAGGTCACAAGGTTTTTCTATTATTTGACCTACTGACCTAGTTTTTGAGGGCACGTGACCCACTTTCAAACCTGACCTAGATATCATCAAGATGAACATTCTGACCAACTTTCATACAGATCCCATGAAAAAAATATGGCCTCTAGAGAGGTCACAAGGTTTTTCTATTATTTGACCTACTGACCTAGTTTTTGAAGGCACATAACCCACTTTCGAACTTGACCTAGATATCATTAAGATGAACATTCTGACCAATCTTCATGAAGATCTCATGAAATATATGGCCTCTAGAGAGGTCACAAGGTTTTTCTATTTTTAGACCTACTGACCTAGTTTTTAACCGCATGTGACCCAGTTTCGAACTTGACCTAGATATCGTCAAGATGAACATTCAGACCAACTTTCGTACAGATCCCATGAAAAATATGGCCTCTAGAGAGGTCACAAGATTTTTCTATTATTTGACCTACTGACCTAGTTTTTGATGGCATGTGACCCACTTTCGAACTTGACCTAGATATCATCAAGGTGAACGTTCTGACCAATTTTCATGAAGATCTTGTGTAATATATGGCCTCTAGAGAGGTCACAAGGTTTTTCTATTTTTAGACCTACTGACCTAGTTTTTGATGGCACGTGACCCAGTTTCGAACTTGACCTAGATATCATCAAGATAAACATTCTGACCAATTTTAATGAAGATCTTATGACATATATGGCCTCTAGAGAGGTCACAAGGTTTTTCTATTTTTAGACCTACTGACCTAGTTTTTGACCGCACGTGACCCAGTTTCGAACTTGACCTAGATATCATCAAGATGAACATTCTGACCAATTTTCATAAAGATCCCACAAAAAATGTGACCTCTAGAGTGGTCACAAGCAAAAGTTTACGGACGGACGCACGGACTGACGGACGGACGGACAACGGACGCTGCGCGATCACAAAAGCTCACCTTGTCACTTTGTGACAGGTGAGCTAAAAAATTTACCACGCTCAGTGTAAATATGGCTGAAACTATGTTAGTTTTTAGATACAGCAAGAGTTAGAAAGATAATTAAATATGTTAGTGTTTAGATACAACGAAAGTTAGAAAAATAATGGATCTATGTCAGTACTCAAATGAAGTAAATATGTTAGTTTTTAGCAACAGCAAAATTTATAAAGATAAAGTTTCAATGCTAGTTTTAAGATACAGCAAAAGTTGGAAAGATAAATCGACTATGTTGGTTTTTAGATACAGCAGTTAGAAAGATAAAGTACTATCTTAGCTTTTAGATACACAAAAGTTTGCAAGATAAAGTTACTATGTTAGTATTTAGATACAGCAAAAGTAAGAAAGATAATGTTACCATGTTGGTTTTTAGATACAGCAGTTAGAAAGATAAAGTACTATCTTAGCTTTTAGATACACAAAAGTTTGCAAGATAAAGTTACTATGTTTGTATTTAGAAACAGCAAAAGTTAGAAAGATAAAGTTACTATCTTAGTTTTTAGATATAGCAAACGTTTGAAGATAAAGTTACTATGTTAGTTTTTGGATACAGCAAAAGTTAGAAAGATAAAGTTACTATGCTAGTTTTTAGAAATAGCTAAAGTTAGAAAGATACAGTTACTAGATTAGTTTTAATTAGATACAGCAAAAGTTAGAAAGATAAAGTTACTATGTTAGTTTTTAGATACAGCAAAAGTAAGAAAGAAGTGTCACGGTACGGACTTGGTCACATAAGGGGAGAATATGTGCCAGGCAGCCGGTTAGCTCAGTTGGTAGAGCACTCGCCCTGTAAGCGAGAGGTCCCGGGTTCAAGCCCTGGACTGACTGCACATTTTTCTCACCCTGTGACAAAATGTAAACAGGTTAGTTTTTAGATACAGCAAAAGTTAGAAAGATAAAGTAATAATGTTAGTTTATAGATACAGCAAGTTAGAAAAATAACATAAATATGTTGGTTTTTAGATACAACAGAAGTTAAAAAAGATAAGGTAAATATGTTAGTTCTTAGATACAGCAAAAGTTAGAAAAATAAAGTAACACTGTTAGTTTTTAGATAAAGCAACAGTTAAAGATTATGTTGAAACAGTAATATATGAAAGACTCTGAATATCATCAATGTCTAACACTTATCTTAACATGATATACATGACTAAGTGAAGGATGTATTGACTGGCAATACCAAGACCCCTACTGGTTATAGGGCCAAGTAAATGAAATGGAAAATTTCCATCCTTTAACAAACGTATCTAAGAAGTCTGCTATTAAAAACAAATGTTTAATTGTTTTGTTACAGTGAATTGTTCTCTTTATGTGACCTTGATCTTTGAGCTATGGATTTGTGTCTTGCATATGACATATTGTTATCATGAATGATTGTGGCTCGTTAATTTGAATATATATCAATGCATAAAAATGTTACAGACCAGACAAGAAAAAAAAACTTAAATATTTGTCCATTAAGAATGACCTTCACCTTTGAACTAGGGATCTGAGTCTTGTGGCAAGATATTGTTTTGTTATGGTTGTTAATCATGCAAAGCTATTCTATTTGAACTGTAGACACTGGTACCCACCACTCCTATCACTGTATGCATTATTTTACAAAGTCAAGGGCCATATCTCTGGTCTGGCTGTGTGAAATCCCAATTAAAAGACCTGGTGCACAATTTCACATATTGAATAACAATCTTGTGCAGCTTGATGACTCCAGGTCAAATACATTTTGATAGATGTACAACACAATTCGGATAGATGGTAGGACAGACACACATATGGACAAGGGCAAAACTATGTATCCCCACCCCAAAATTTTTGGAGGGCATAAAAATCCATTCATGAATGTCAAAATCATTAACCAGACAAAAATGGGATGGACAGAATGGCAGACAAGACATAAAAAATCAGCCCCCCAAAAGGGTTTTCATCCATTATTTACTAACAAACAAAGGAACATAGAAGAAAAATTTTAAGGCTTTTAATATTGTAACTTCGTATATTGCACTAGTGATTTGATAGCACTGAACAAATAATATTGTATTGCAAAATAAAAATAATCTGAAAGGAAATAAAAAAATAATATCTTGAGAAGCACTTTCAAAATTTGATTGAAATATGACTATAAGCAATAAACTGAAAATAATGCTGCACATAATAAATGAATAGTAAACATAGCAAAACAGTAACACATAAAATACCCTCATTACTTAACTACAAGACAGATGTAAAACTGTATGATTAATATTTCTGCCCCTTATATCCACAAAACAGAACTGGCAATATATGGCTCTGGAAGACAACAATTTTTGCACAGTTTAAACTATGACAGCACTCTTCTACAAATAATAGGCCAAGATACCAATATGCAGAGCAGACAATGATATAAATCACAAATATTTACACTTAACACATATTCTAATGCAACACTTGATAAATTGCAAATTTCTTAACCTTTAGCCTGCTGGCGGCAAGTGATTTTGCCTTTGCGACCAGTGCAGACCAAGATCAGCCTGCACATCCATGCAGGCTGATCATGGTCTGCACTGTTCACTATTCAGTCAGTAAATTTTCAGTGAACACCCCTTCGAATAATAAATGGTATTGCCAAATTGAATGATGGACCAGTCCATTTTAGAAATTAAGCAAGCTAATGGTTGAAATCTGACTTGTCCAAAGCTTAACATGAATATCTTATTCAAAAAAAAATTGAAAGTGTTGCATTTGAAACATTTTTAAGTGTAACAGAGTTTACATCATTTAGATTGTCATGGAAACAACCTGTTTAGTTCTTTAACAAGAGCAGTTAGCGGAGACAGCATCGCTAGACTATTTCCATGCTTGAAGGCATAGCTGCAGCAACTAGAGCTATCACCAGTGTAAATAGTACCCCTAATGCAGATGACGAAGCAAGTCAACATTTTGTTTCAAATCCATTTATTAACAGTAGAATAAAAGTGCACAGAAACTCTAACCTGATATCAAATGTTAAAACAGAATCTTAATTAAATCCATTTGGTAGACAGAGATAAAGTATATCAAAACTTGAAACTGAAGTTCTGAGGATATTTCTTGCAATATTGGTGTTAAGAGTTATGGCCCTTGTGTCATATGATGTGGGTGATGATGACGAACAACTATTCTAAGCCTGAAGCATACATTAACCATGCGGATGCCAGCACAGAAGTGAGTAGGACAGCTCTTCATAAACACAGATTCACTTAATTCTGCATCAGATAACTGGACCAGTCCTAACAATGATCTGTCTCGTAGTGAAGTAAATGGTAGTACATATCATAACAAAAAAAACATAAAAAATATAATCTACAAGTGAAATGTTGATGAAAACCTATTTATCAAAATAGTATCATTTACAAAAATATCAGTTCACTCAGTATTTCAATGTGTTACCATGTACTGAGTGATATACCAGTACCCAAACACTTAATGCTGGGAAAATACAACAGCTGCAATTGATTCAATGTGAATAGAGGTCCTGTGTTTACAGAATTCAATGTAAAATGAGGTCCTGTGTTTAAAGAATTCAATGTGAAATGAGATCCTGTGTTTACAGAATTCAGTGAGCAATGAGGTTTTCTGTGTTTACATGATTCAATGTGAAATGGGGTCATGTGTTCGCAAGATTATTTTGGAAATGAGGTATTATATTTACAGGATTCAATGTAAAATATGATCATGTTTATAGGATTCAATGTGAAATGGTGTTATGTGTTTAAGGATTAAATGTGAAATATGGTCACATGTTTACAGGATTCAATGTGAAATGGGGTCATGTGTTTATGGGATTCAATGTGAATGATGTTCTGTGTTTACAGGAATTATTGTGAAATCATGTAACATGCTTACAGGATGCCATGTGAAATAGGTTCACATGTTTATGGGATTCAATGTGACATGAGGTCATGTATTTATAGAAAACAGCAGGGCCATGTGTCTAAAAGACTGCACATGAAATATGGTCAAAAGTTTACATTATTCAATCTGAAATAAGGTCCTGTGTTTCATGATTCAATGTGGGTTTTTGTCATGCAGACATCCCAACTCTCCCGATCCGATCGGGATTCTCCCGATTCTGGTTGTAAAACCCAATCACCCCGATCAGAAGTCTCAATCTCCCGATTAAAAAACAACAACAAAACAAAAAAAATAATGAAATAATCCACTTCTTAGCACCTATCTGATACTGTATCACTACTGACGAGTCTATAAACAACAGCTTTCGGATATTTTCGCACCTTATTCTACCCTTGCTGATTATTGTTTATTTCACAATTTAACAAAGCCAGGTGTTGATTAATGTGTCACAATTGTAATTAAAATCCAGACATTAGATATCTAATTAAATTCAATCAAATTTAAATTAGAAATTATACCGGCTTTACCTTTTTCTGTAAGTTTTTGAAATCGAAAGTAGATGGTCGCCGAGTCAACCTGCTGGGTTTTAAAAAACATTTCTCTTAAAATCATTTTGATAAGAGGAAATGTCATGGTAAATTTTGATATCACTTACTATCAAATGCTGTTAAACTGTCTTTGCATCATGACAATTTGTCAAACACATCCTTTTAACTGGAGATTTAGGCAAATGTCTATGAAAGTGTAACAATACCCGGACATTCAATTTTGGATAACAGGATTTTGATCAATAAAAGTATTTGAGCGAGGGGTTTTAAATACTGGTACACAGGGATGAGAATCAAACAGTAAATTTTCTGTTGCTTGAACTTTTATTCTTTTGGCTATATACATTTTGTTTTTACAGTTCTAACAGCTGCACTGTTTGTCATGTAAAATTCACCTGGGGAGTCTTCTTTCCAACAAAAGAAATTAAAGTGCAGGTTTAATTCTCAGTGGAGTTTTGAATTTAGACATAGTGCTTAAAGTGCCATAACTATTTAATTTTGCAAAGAAGGCTTCATGTATTATTGTTCCAAAACATTAAAAATGCATGAATAATAAGATATAGAAAAGTGAATTTTTTTTAAGACTAGCGATTTTATAACGGCAAATAAGTTTATATTATCATTAGATTTGTTAAAAGCTTCGTTATCATTAACATAATTACCGCGGTATAAAATCTCCCACTTGAACACCTCAATCTCCCACTTTGGAAAGCAAAAACTCCCACTTGGCATTCAGAAAAAGTTGGGATGTCTGGTCATGTGTTTACAGGAATCTATGTGAAATGGGGTCAAGTGTTAATAAAACTCAATGTGAAATGTCTGTAACAGATCATAATCAGTAGCGTTTTGTTCTGTTTAGTTCTATGCATACTTTTGGTAGTCTATTCTGTAATTTGACCAAGACCTAGGGCTCCACTGCTAAGATCTAGCACAGTATGCCATAAAACATTTGGCTAGGAAAATATGTTAACAAAAATGTTTAGCAAGTTTGTTCAGAAAATAAATTTTCTTCTGTACACATCATGGTGAAACTATAGTCAGGTAGCAATCACAAGAGCTTACTTAGATTCTGAGTTAACTAGACTCAAACACGGAATCATTTCTTTAAATTAATTCTGAGTTAACTAGATTCAAACACGGAATCATTTCTTTAAATAGATTCTGAGTTAATTAGATTCAAACACGGAATTATTTCTTTAAATAGATTCTGAGTTAACTAGATTCAAACACGGAATCATTTCTGAGTTAACTAGATTCAAACACGGAATCATTTCTTTAAATAGATTCTGAGTTAACTAGATTCAAACACGGAATCATTTCTGAGTTAACTAGATTCAAACACGGAATCATTTCTTTAAATAGATTCTGAGTTAACTAGATTCAAACACGGAATCATTTCTTTAACAGATTCTGAGTTAATTAGATTCAAACACGGAATCATTTCTTTAAACAGATTCTGAGTTAACTAGATTCAAACACGGAATCATTTCTTTAAACAGATTCTGAGTTAACTAGATTCAAACATGGAATCATTTCTTTAAATAGATTCTGAGTTAACTAGATTCAAACACGGAATCATTTCTTTAAATAGATTCTGAGTTAACTAGATTCAAACACGGAATCATTTCTTTAAATAAATTGCACATATATAAGCATGAGCAAATGTACAAATGACTTCAATAAAAACTTACAATAACAATTAAATACAATAATCCTTAAAGAAAAATAACTTAATACAACATTTCTAATGAAATCCAGTTTACACTTTGGTACATTAAAATAATGTAACAAACGAAACTTTAAACCCAACATGTACATAAAATCATTGACTGTTTGTTGTAATCATATATAGCATGTAGACAATAAATTATCAAAACAAATGTTCCCAACCAAATTAGGACTAAATCATAGTCAGGTCAAATGACCTGGTGTACTGAAATTTAAAATGCAAATTATGTAAACCTTTAACAAGGTAAATGAACAATGCACTCTGCTAGTTTTCCAAGGAAAATAAATGTCTAACCATTACCCTGTTTACATTGAAACTAATCTATTCCCTATATCCCACTATCTACCTACCTGTAATAATTCTGCCCACAAAAATAAATATTTCTCTGTTGTGCTGTCTACATGAATATATACAAGATTTCTAACAAGTATATGTGTTTGTTTCCAATGATTTTAAGTCTAAATCTCTTTAAAGTTTTGTTTACACACACTAAAATTTGACTTGCTCCCTGCATGCTGTAAAATCAAATATTCATAAACTGAATCTTGACATACTTGATGATTAAAGACTACTGAAACTACTTGGTTCCCCACATAAAATCATAAGAATCTTCAAAAACAATTTAACCTAGCATGCTCTTCAACAGCCTGGTTCCTTGTCTTGTCCTATGAATTGTATCCCAGCATCCTCTGTGACTGCCTGGTTCCCCACATAAAATTATAAGAATCTTTAACAAAAATTTATCCTAGCATGCTCTTCAACAGCCTGGTTCCTTGTCTTGTCCTATGAATTGTATCCCAGCATCCTCTGTGACTGCCTGGTTCCCCACATAAAATTATAAGAATCTTTAACAAAAATTTATCCTAGCATGCTCTTCAACAGCCTGGTTCCTTGTCTTGTTCTATGAATTGTATCCCAGCAGCCTCTGTGACTGCCTGGTTCTATGAATCTGTGACCACAAACTGTATCCCAGAATCCTCTGTGACTACATCATCATCATCATCATTGGTTGGTTCCATGTTTAACAACCTCTTGTGCGCTTCCTCTTGATCTATAGAACAGAAACAATTAAAACAATTAAAAGTTAAAAACAAGAGGACTATCATGGCTCTAGATTGCTTACTTGAATTTGTCATCTTAAACAGGTAGAGAGTCATCAAAAAAACATATCTGCCAAATTACTTAAAAACCTGGCCTGCAGACTCAGAAGACAATTTTCAAAGCTTTCAATGTAGATTTCCATCTAAGGTAAAATAACCACAAACACCTGGTCTACCACTTTTTGTGACAAATCATAATAATTAACCTATCTGTTGCAGAATTTGAAAGATTTTCTAAGAATGAAGCCGTTTTGTTTAGTTTTTCTATGAATGATGTCAGATCACACTTGCAACCTCAGAAAAAGGGTCACCATTGATTAGGGTCACCATTGATTAGGGTCACCATTGATTACACAATAATAAACATTTTTTTCTATGTAGAATACACAGTGAAATTATCAACGTAAATATCAAACAAAAAAACACTTTAAGTGACCAAACTCCAACAAAAGTGATTCCATAAGAAAATGAAGTAAAATGTGATAATCTGAATGTTTCTACAAATGTTTACCTAAGCAATGTTGTAATCCAGCACAGTAATGTACCATCATCATCATCAATGCCTCTATTTTCTCATCACATTTCTCCAGTTGCTGTGACACTAGTCGTCTCTGGTCAATGTCTGTTATCTCCTGGTAATTCTTCATCAACTCAGATTTATACTCTGATTCCTTATCTATAGTGTCCTGGAGCTTTGTAACCTGGAGTAAAAAGTTTAGCTGGATTGGATTACACTGTATGACACACGGTGACAGAATAAACAAGAGCTATCATAGGAGACAGTGCGCTCGACTATTTCAATGGTAGACAGTGAAACTGGGCACCTCTGAGGAAGCTGGAGCTGTCACTAGAATGTTTTATGATTACAATGTGGATGAAGATATTGGACAATAGCTCAAGTCTGTGTCAAATGTATTTAGTATTCTAACACGACCAGCGAATAACCTACATACATGTAAAACAAAATCTATCTCGGGTTATTCTGCAATAAACCACTCGTGTGCAATGACGTCATCCAATCCAGGTGCATAAAATGGTCGTAAAAAGTAGTTACCATTTTTTCTAACACTGCTGATACTAGTATGTCGTGTTAGAATCGAAATAATTTCCCAAGTGTGATTTGTCATAGAAAAACCCTAGTTTTTCATTCTTATGTGAAACAATATATCATGAAAGCCTACGGCCTTCGTGATATATTCTTACGCATAAGAACTCGAATTACGGGTTATTCTACGATAGACCACACTTGGGAACTTATTATTTCTTAAATAACAGAGACTAAGTGTATCAAAACATCAAATAGTATAAAAGGGACATAATTCATGCAAACTTTCTGCAAAAGTAATGCACCATGTGTCATATCATGTGGCTAATAATGTGGAACAACTACTTGAAGCTTTAATCAAATAAATGAGATAGAGCAGAAGAGCATCACAACTTGAACCTGAAATTCCAGTAAGAAGGTGGCATATCTCATAGCATCATGAACACTGTGTCATATGATGTGGGTGACCATGTATAACAACCATTTTAAGTTTGAATAAAATCCATTTAGTAACAACAGAGATATATTGAAAAAGCATAAAAATCAAACTGTAAAATGCGGACATAAGTCACTAAATATTTGTGCCGAAGTTATGGATCTTGTGTCATATGATGAGGACAACAATGTTTGAAAAATTTGTTAAGTAATAACAAAGATAAAGTGGAAGTGCAACAACATAAACCTAAAATCGTAAGTAAAAAGGGGACATAATTCATGAAATATTGGTCAGAGTTATGGCCCTTGTGTCATATGATGTGGGTGATGATATGGTAAAACTGTTTTAAGTTCGAATCAAATCTGTTATGTAATAACAGATATAGAGTGAAAGTGCATCAAACCTTTAACCTGAAATTTTATGTAAACAAGAGGGCCATAATGGCCCTATATTGCTCACCTGAGTACCATTGCTCTTAATGATAAGATCAAGTTTTGACAAAGATCACATAGGCATACACATTAAATATCATCAGGAAAAATATTTTCTTGTAACAGTCCCTTTTGACCTATGGGTCACATAATAGTCAGGGCCAATCTCCATACCAAGTTTGAGGGTCCCTGGCTCAAATGCTGCATTTTTGTACTAGCATGACTATTCCTTACCCTGGAAGACTTAAATAACATTTAAAACCAATCTCATCAGATGCTGCTAAGGTATATTCATTTACACAAGAGCTCGTCGAACACGAAATGCCCCCCTTGATGCATTCAGTAATTGCACAAGTAACAGAAATTATATGCTCACTGTAAACAAAACTTCTACCATTCTGGTTTAATCTGACCTTGACTTAACCTATTAACCTAACAAGAGATTACAGAGTGATCTTGGCGCCATCCACTGAGCCATTTTTTAATGTTCCAAATTTCAAGACTAACTAAAGGTCAAAATCAAGGTCAAATTTCATTTTGGTACAAAACAATGTGTATGTGGTCCAAATTTGAAAGCTGTGGCTTGAGAAATGTGAAAGTAGGTCACTAGATCAATTTCAAGGTCAAAGTTCATTTCGGTAGACAGAATTATGCATGTGCTTCAAATTTGGAGGCTGTAGCTTGAGAAATGTGAAAGTAGGTAATAGGTAAAAATCAATGTCAAATTTCATTTCAGAACACAAAAATATGCAAGCGGTCCAAATTTGAAGCCTATAGCTTCAGAAATGTGAAAGTAGGTCACTAGGTCAATCTCAAATCAAAGTTCATTTCAGTACACAAAACTATGCATGTGGTTCAAATTTGAAGACTGAAGCTTGAGAAATGTGAAAGTAGGTCACTAGGTCAAAATTTATTTCGGAACACAAAACTATGCAAGTGGTCCAAATTTGAAGCCTGTACCTTCAGAAATGTGAAAGTAGGTCACTAGGTCAATCTCAAGATCAAAGTTCATTTCAGTACACAAAACTATGCTTGTGGTTCAAATTTGAAGGCTGTAGCCTGAGAAATGTGGAAGTAGGTCACTAGGTCAAAATCAAGGTCAAATTTTATTTTTGAACAAAAAACTATGCATGTGGTCCAAATTTGAAGCCTGTACCTTCAAAAATGTGAAAGTAGGTCACTAGGTCAATAACAAGGTCAAAGTTTTTTTCGGTACACAAACCTATGCATGTGGTCCAAATTTGAAGGCTGTAGCTACAGATATGTGAAAGTAGGTCACTAGGTCAAGATCAAGGTCCACTCATGTCAAGCTTCATCTTGCCATTCAAAACTATACATGTGGTCTAAATTTGAATGATGTAAGTTATGGACATGAAGATTCTAAGTTTTCCCTATATAAGTCTATATGAACCATATGACCCCTGGGACGGGGCCATATTTGACCCTAGAGGGATAATTTGAACAAACTTGGTAGAGAACCACTAAATGATGCTACATTACAAAATATCAAAGCCATAGTCTTTGTGGTTTGGACAAGAAGATTTTCAAAGTTTTTCCCTATATAAGTCTATGTAAACCATGTGACCCCCCAGGGCGGAGTCATATTTGACCCTTGGGGAATAATTTGAACAATCTTAGTAGAGGACCACTAGATGATGTCATATACAAAATATCAAAGCCCTAGGCCCTGTGGTTTTGGACGAGAGGTTTTTCAAAGTTTTTCCTATATAAGTCTATATAAACCATGTGACCCCCGGGGTGGGGCCGTATTTGACCCCAGGAAAATAATTTGAACAATCTTAGTAGAGGTCCACTAGATTTTGCTACATACCAAATATCAAAGCCCTAGGCCCTATGGTTTTGGACAAGAAGATCAGAAACCGTTTAACTGTTCCTGGCCAATGTGACCTTGACCTTTGACCTAATGACCTCAAAATCAACAGGGGTCATCTGCTGGTAATGGCCAACCTAACTATCAATTTTCCTGACACTAGACCCAAGCGTTCTTCAGTTATTGCCCCGAAACCATTTTAATGTTCCTGGTCACTGTGACCTTGACCTTTGACATACTGACCTCAAAATCAATAGGGGTCATCTGCTGGTCATGACCAACCTCCCTATCAACTTTCGTGACCCTAGGCCTAAGCGTTCTTGAATTATCATCCGGAAACCGTTTTACTGTTTAGGGTCACTGTGACCTTGACCTTTAACATACTGACCTCAAAATCAATAGGGGTCATCTGCTGGTCATTATCAACCTCCCTATCAACTTTAATGATCCTAGGCCCAAGTGTTCTTGAGTTATCATCCGGAAACCGTTTTACTATTCAGGGTCACTGTGACCTTGACCTTTGACATACAGACCTCAAAATCAATAGGGGTCATCTGCTGGTGATGACCAACCTCCCTATCAACTTTCATGATCCTAGGCCCAAGCGTTCTTGAGTTATCATCCGGAAACGGATTGGTCTACATTCCGACCGACCGACCTACCAACCGACCGACAGACCGACCGACCGACATCTGCAAAACAATATACCCCTCCTTCTTCGAAGGGGGGCATAATAAAATAATGGGAGGTAATTTGTCATAAATTCTGTCAAAAGTTATCTATCCTGATTGTCTGAGTCCATCTGATGGCATAAATGACATTTCATATCAGTATCTTCATTAGTTACGGAGATATACCCATTTTAACTTGAAATAAAGGGAGGTAATTTGACATAATTTCAGTCCATAGTTATCTACCCTGATTGTCTCAGTCCAACTAATGACAATAATGAAATTTCAAATGCGTCCTATAAGTACTTACTGATATAAATCCATTTTGATTAAAATCAGGGGAGGTAATCAGATATAAAATAACTCCGGAACCTACGATTGGTTCTGAAAGATTCATCAAGGAATCCAAGATTTATTGTTGTTGAAGATATTTTGCAAGTTTGTATCAAATCAAACCATAAATGAAGTCTCAATATGGTTGCAAAAGCCAAAAAAGCAAATTTTGGACCTTTAAGGGGCCATAACTCTGGAACCCATGAAGGGATCTGGCCATTTTCAAAAGGAACCGAGATATTATGCCAATACAGGTTGTGTGCAAGTTTGATTAAAGCTGATTGCAAAATGTTGTATCTATCATGTTCACAAGCCAAAAATGGCAAATTTTGGCCCTTTAAGGGGCCATAACTCTGGAACCCATGATGGGATC
>NW_026460876.1:0-68957 GCF_021730395.1 Mercenaria mercenaria | reverse complement strand
CGTTCGACCCTTTCGATACGATTTCTACCGTGCCTACCTGTTTCAATTCGCAAGTTATGGGCTGAAACACGCAATTTGGCTAGTGCCTGACGTAAGGTTTTTGTATTAAGAACGTGAAGATAGTCACTTGGGACAAAGTCGTCTTTTACATAAAAATATAAGTTGTTAAGAACATTGTTACTTTGTAAATCTGCCCGCCATTGTTGGACGAAACAGTCTATAAGCCTTTGTTTAAAAATGGGCGAGAATGTTTTGGAATCAACACTGTCCTGATAATTCCAGACGTCAAGAAAGCCATACTGACATAGCAAGTGCTTAACTTTACTGGCCCAGTTAGCTTTACCATTTAAGCATTTGTTTAACGAATCATTATAAATGTATTTTAGTAGTATGTTATTGGACGATAGAAGTTGTAACCAGTATTTAATAATTTGAAAATGTCTCGAGATAAATAACGGATGCCGTGCCAATTCGCCGTATACGGCCGCATTACTAGTGCTTTGTCTGACTCCCAAAATTGCCTTACACAATATTTTAAGTGCACGCGTTCTATTTCTTTGGACTTAGAGAATCCCCAAATTGGACAGGCGTATTGAAGAATTGAACCAACGATCAAATAGTTGTAAATATATAGATGGGCTTAATTCAAACTTACTTAAATTGTATAACAATGTATTTGTTGATTTTAGTGCCTTTCCTACTACATACTGGTTATGTAATACAAATGAACCAGTGAAATTGAATACCACGCCCAAATAATTAAAGTCATTTACTACATGTACTTTCAAAAGATAACCATTAAAATACCAACATTCATTGCGTTTAACTGGACCCCTTTTTCGAAACACTACCACTTTCGTTTTTTCTATACTGACCTGTAAACTCCAGTATTCACAATACTCGCATAACCTGTTTAAGCTATTTTGTAAATCCTGCACAGAATTTCCAACAATAACCATATCGTCAGCAAACAGTAAGATGATTACACATATATCATATAAAGTCAGTCCTGATGTATTTGTATCTTGTAAAAATAGTTCTAAGTCTTCTAAGAAAAGGGCGAATAATGCCGGTGAATTATTAAGACCTTGTCTTAAGCCAATGGATATTTCGAAGAAATCTGAGCACCGGTTACAACTTTTAACACAAGGTTTTACCACTGCGTACATGGCCTTGAACATTTTTAGTATCTTACCATCGAAACCCATACCATAAAGTTTGAACCACAGGGCATTACGGTAGACCGAGTCGAATGCCTTTTGCAGATCGATAAAGGCGCAAGGCAATCTTAAATTCTGTGTTAAAGCATGTTCAATTAAACTTTGTAATACAAATATTGCATCGACTGTACTACGACCCTTTCGGAAAACGAACTGTGAGTCCGAAATAACATTGTTTTCCTCGAACCATTTTTCTACTCGCAATGTAAGTATGCTGGTAAAAAGTTTACCAAGATTGCTGAGTGAAGTGATTCCACGATAATTTTTTGGTATATTTTTATCCCCTTTCTTATGGATAGGCACTATAAAACCTTTTGTCCAGATTTCCGGGAAATAACCAGAATTGAAAACTTTGTTAAATAAGTCAGTAATATGACTTCCAAGTATATCAATAGTTTCAATAAAAACTCGTTTTAAAAGTAAATTATCACTTGGGCACGAAGATTTGTTTCGTTTCAGTTTTTTAACTGCCGAGGTAATTTCTTGTAGATTAATAGGCGCATTTAGTTCATCAAATGTAGGATTATTCAAATTAAAATCACTGTTCTCATTAAAATCCTCAGCATCATCAACTACCGTTGTCCTAATTTCGCTAAATAGTTCTGAGAAATAAGATTTGAACTCCTCTACTAGGATATTGTGATCGGGTTTATTAGTTTTTGATTTAAAATGCTTCCAAAAATCTCGAGGTTTTTTATTCTTCAATTTTGCTAGTTCAAGTGATTGCTTAATTTTATATGCCCGCTTCTTTTTACGGACAGTAAATTTAAAGCGCTTTTTTAAGTTACACAACTGTACCCTGTTATACTCAGACTTGCTACTATTGAAAACCCTTAACGCATTCTTATATTCAGACTTTACCGTAACGCATTCCGCATCGAACCAACCGTCGTTGTCGTAAAAAGTACGCCTCGATTTGGAGCCGTTTTGTTTGAACTCATTCTTAAATAACGGTTCTGCCGTTTGAAGTATTACGCGAGAAAATGCATTAACCATAGAATCAATTTCTAAGGTTTCGTTTAAAATTATATTATTAAAATCCTGTAGTCTTCCGATAATATTACTTCTAATTTTTTCTTTATTGTCGGCATTCCACTTATAATAACTATGCGCGTCTGAAAACTGTAACCCTTCATTTTCGCGCCACGGCTCAAATCCATCAATACAAAACGATAGGGCGGCATGGTCGCTAAACATATTAAATGGTAATACCTGAAAAGAATTTATAGCATGAAAATCTGTCTCTTTTAACAAAAGGTAATCAATCACGCTACTTGAATTACGGTTAAAAAATGTATATGCACCAATATTATAATCATGACCTAAACGGCCGTTGGCGATTCGTAATCCCGTGGCTTTACAGAGTTCTAATAATTTAACTCCACGGTTATTGCACATACTGTCGAGTGAGGTTCTGGGGAGGTTCTGTTCAGGTGTATAATTTAATTCATCAGTAAAATTTATCACTGAGTCACAAAGAATATAATCAGGCCTAATTCCCACTCGACAGTTCCAGTCACCTGCTATCATAGTACAACCAATTTTATCAAATGCCTCCCGCATCAGTAGATGTTGGGGGCATAAAAATGTTGTGTTTCCGGTAACCCGATAGACCCATCAAATTTACTCCCAGTCCTTACTTCTTATTCAAATTTCGGTTATAGCGTATTTCATTCAACACTAAAGACTCTATATTTTCTAAAATAAACTAGAACTAACATTTTTATACTTACTTATGGTGGCATATTTCTGCCAATCACATATCCACTTATTTATGTAGACAGTTTTCTCTAAAAAAATGTCATATAAGCACTAACAAGCAGTTTTGTCCTGTTAAGATATTTAAGTGGATAACAAGCAGTTTTGTCACTTGCCAGATAATAACTGAATTAGTCACATTTTTACAAGATTAATAAGTGGATATGTGGTTGGCGGTGGAAATATGTCACCATACTTACTCTAAACTTCACCTGTTTAATGATCGAACGACACCATGACGAATGTTTTCAACCAGCTTACATACAAAAACAATAATTGCTAAGTAGAAACCTGTGCATTTCGTTTTAAACCCTCACAGTGAACAAATTCGTGTTTTAGCAGATAGGAACAGAACAGAACAGAACAGAACTTTATTTCACTTGAACTAAAAGTTCCTCGTGATAAACACATTTACAAGCATATTTGCATGGCATGAAAATACAGATGGCATTCATACAATTATAACGGTGTTGACATTATATATATATTATTTGTAAGATATTTCAGGATTTGGATGGACGGATTAACATTTAAAAAGCATATAAGTACTAAACAGTTAATTATATAATATTCAATGTCGCACCTATGCGCCACAGGTCAATTAATTACACTACACAAAAAGTAGTTCGGAACTGTTTAACATCAGTTTCTTAACTAAAAACAACAACAACAAGAGCTTACAATGCAGATGAGTAAACTAATTACACTACACAAAAAGTAGTTCGGAACTGTTTAACATCAGTTTTTAACTAAAAACAGCAACAACAAGAGTTTACAATGCAGATGAGTAAGATACAAGTCGAGCGGCGCATAGGTTCAACAAAACCATATATGTCGGTAAAATGCCCATGTTATGCAACGTTGTAGATAGATGTGACCTCTATGCTTACATAGCATTTATCTCATTATTGAAATCTTCATGTCTGATTCATGTACTGGTTGGGACCATTTTCCGGACAGTACCAGTTTCCGGACACATGTCATATCCGTTTTATTTCGTTGCAATTCATGTAATTGTTTCATCTAGATCATTTAGAAGTTTGTTCTTCATGTCTACAACAAACCACTATATTATAAGGCTGTATAATGTTTGGGTTTTTGATGATAACTCACCTGCGTTTACAAAACAACTTTCGGTCTTAACGAGGCATGATGATAGCATTGCGCATGCGCAGTAGTTCACACTTGCCGACGTGTCAAGTGGGGAAGAAATAATTAAACTACATCATGATTGTCTGTTGATAACATGTTTTACTTTTTATTTCAGGGTAAAAGTTACGTAAGATGCAGGGCTGTCGGTTTTTGCACTTATTTTATTCTATATCTATTGGAATTATCAAGAATTCGTGTTAGACGAAATTCGAGTTTTTCATAGTCAACCTCGGTTTGCTCTCGTAGCTGCTATTGAACGTCGCGTTATGTTTCATGTGCAGTTTTGAAGAGCTGAATGATAAAGAAATGTGTAGAAAGAGTTTAATTACTTATTTTGATATCGAATTAACAGCAAAACACCGTCAAAATATTTGTCCGGCAACTGGTTTACCTGATGGGGAAAATAACTTCTTTTAGTGACCCCATTTGAGGCCCCATGGAATTCATATTTTACATCACAACGCGATGCTGATTACAGCATCGGATGCGGAAGGAGCTGAAGTTTGTGCAGTGTGGGCTTCATTTATGTCAAATATTTTTTTAGGGAATAATGGAGGCAAAATATGAAAATGTGTCCCGAAAATGGTTCCCAACCAGTATAGTTAACTAAGATACTGACTTTTATAATGTAGCGATACGTAAAATGGACACATTACAAAAACATGTTGCGTCACAATATTACGCAGTTTTGAAAACACGATATAAATGACATTTATGCTTTAATAATAACAATAAACGGCTACAGCCTATAGAACACTAAAAGTAGTTCGGAACTGTTTAACTTCAGTTTGTATGAACATAATTCCACATATACCGGTATTACTTTTATTGGACTAACTATTCATGATCTGGTATCGCAGTTCCACTGCTTCAAAAATAAATTTGCACAACATTTCAATTTCATTTTTTCTGCTACTATTTAATAATTGTATAAATTTAAACACACTTGGTCTATTTCTGTAATAACTTTTAATATACAATCGTCTTAACCTTTCATATGCTGGACACTTAAAAACAAAATGGAATTCATCTTCAATATTAATTTTAACAGATCTATACAATATAAGAACATTATTCGAATCTATACTGGCTCTCCATTCTTGTATATACTCGTCTAATAATCTCTGTTTAAAAACACTCAAAAACTGACTCTGGTTTATATTTGTAGGATTTAACCAAACATCTAAAAAGCCATATCTTTCAAGTAAGTTTCGTACTTGTATGAACCAGTTATTGCATCCCTTACGGGCATCTTTCAAACCAGAATCAACTATACACTGGATAATAATATTATTTGCATTCGTTATTATTAACCAATATCTAATGATGCGGATGTATCTATTTATATATAGCGGATGTCTTCCAAGTTCACCGTACACAGCTACATTACAACTAGACTGTCTTACACCAAGAAGAACTTTACAAAATCTAATATGAATATTTTCTATTTTTTTTTACTTAGAAAAACCCTATATTTCGCTACCATACAAAATTGTCGATGCCACAAAGGAATCAAATAGCTGTAACGCCAGTTTTGGTTTTGTGTCATATTTCTTTAAAGTAGCTATGAGGGTACTAACCTTTGGTTACGATCTACTCTTTCACTTGAAAATCTACCTCTTTGTATTCTGAGACTATGTGCTGAGATTCTTATTTTTGTTAATGCTATTCTTAGTTTTCTCGATACTATATTTTCTAAATAAGACTCCAATCCAAAATTAATTTTAAACCTTTACCATACAAGGTTTGAGTATTTAAATTAAAATTTCCAGTATAATTAAGTGTAACCCCTAAATAATTAAAGTCATTGACTACCTCTATAACATCTTCTCCGTATGTCCATTTTTCATCACCTTTTAGACCACCTCTCTTACGAAAAAACAACTATTTTAGTTTAAGCCACATTTACCTCCAAACCCCATTTATTACAATATTCGAGTAATTTATCTAATGAACATTGCAGATCAAAAGGTTTTTCACCAATAAGAACCATATCATCAGCGAACAAAAGTAAAATCAAACAAACATCTTGAAAACATATACCAGAATTATCTGTACTTTGTAAATATAGTTCTAGATCCTCTATAAACAAAGAAAACATAACAGGCGAAATTATCTCCCCTTGACGTAAAACTATAGAAATATCGAAAAAGTCAGAAAAACTGCCACATGACTTTATACATGATTTTACTGAGTTGTACATACTTCTTACAATTCTTAGCAATTTACCATTTAAACCCATATTATACAATTTATACCATAGTGCATTCCTGTATATGGAATCAAAACAACGGCGTAAATCAATAAATGCACAATGCAATCGTTTATTTTCTTTCAAAAATTTTTCAATCAGGGATTGTAAAATGAACACAGCATCTATTGTTGAGCAACCTTTTTTAAATCCGAATTGTGCATCGGATATCGATTACATTATTTTCATTACACCATTTAGTAATTCGTCGGTTTAATACACTAGTGAACAGTTTACCAAGATGACTTAGTAAGGTTATACCTCTGTAATTTTGTACATCTTCTTTATTTCCTTTTTTATGTAACGGTATTATACAACCTTTTGTCCATATTTCCGGGAAAATACCGGATTCTAAAATATTATTAAATAATTCAGTAATATGACCTGAAAGAATATCACTTGCTTCAATAAAGTATTCATTTAGCAGGTTGTCCATACCAGCTGCTTTATTTCTGTTAAGCATCGAAATTGCTTTACATACCTCCTGATAGGATATATTTCTATCTAATTAAAAAAGAACAGGGTTAAAATCATCAAAATCGTGACTATTAATAAAATTTTCTGCACTCTGGTTAGAAGCATGATTTACATCCGAGAACATATTCTCAAAATAAAGTTTAAAATCATCTAATGCTATTCCATTATTTTTTGCCCCCTTTTGACTTTTAAAATAACGCCAAAACTCCCGAGGTTTGCACCTTTTTAAGTTTTCAATTTTTTTTGTTAATTGCCATTTAAAAGACCTGCGTTTTTTCTTTATAAGATCTTTGTATGATTTCTTTAACTGCACCAGTTCCAGTCGATAGGCAGATACAAGCTTACAAACAAAACTTAACCGAGTCGGGAATCACCGATGAATGGATGAGTGCAATGCCGAGTACTCGAGCTTAACAATATTATTATGAAATAACATTAAAATTCTGAAATGAAAAACAAGGTAGCATAGTACTGATCCGCCACCTGTATGAATTACACCGCACAACCTCTTCGCCATTATGAGAAGTAATAACATAGTGCTGATTTACCAATCGACAGTCTATAACTTGAACTCTCAAGCATAAAAAAATGCTCCATATTTCAACATTTCACAGTGTTTGTTATTGTTCTAATTTGCCACTCTCACTCAAATATAAGGTATTCACAGGTTTTACAAATATTTAAGACAAACATCACTTTTGCTATTCTTTCCAAGTCCAACAAGAGCTTCGGAGAACAGCAACGCTCGTCTATTCAAAAGCCTTGTCAATTGAATGAATAAAAAAGTCAAAAAAAGGGGCATAATTTTGTACAAATGGGAAACAGGGTTATGGAACCTGCACAATGTTTATCAGCTCACGACAGTGGACAAGTGTATGAAATTTCAATCCATTCCCTTTAGTGGGTACTGTTATACCAGCTTACATATAAAAATTTAAGCAAAAACTGCCAAGTTGAAAAAGGGGCATAATGTTGTGAAAATGCAAAATAGAATTACTGAACCTTTGCAATGTATGTCATATTATGACAGTGAACAAGTCTGTGAAGTTTCAATCTTTTCCCATCAGTGGATACTGAGATACCAGCTTACATACAGAAACTTAACCAAAAAAGTAAAAAAAAGCGGCATAAGTTTAAAAAAATGCAAAGTAGAGTTATGGGACCTGCACAGTGCATGTCAGATCATGACAGTGAGCAAGTGTGTGAAGTTTCAATCCATTCCCATTAGTGGGTACTGAGATACCAGCTTACATATAAAAATTTAAGCAAAAACTGCTAAGTTGAAAAAATGGCATAATGTTGTAAAAATGCAAAGTAGAATTACTGAACCTTTGCCTGTATGTCATATCATGACAGTGAACAAGTGTGTGAAGTTTCAATCCATTCCCTGAGATACCAGCTTACATACAAAACCTTAACCAAAATTTTCTAGGTCAAAAAGGGGCATAATTTTGTAAAAAATAAAAAAATAAAGTTATAGAACCTGTGCAATGTAAGTCATTTATCACAGTGAATAAGCATGTGAAGTTTCAATCTATTCCCACAAGTGGTAACTGAGACACCAGCTTACATACAAAAACTTAACCAAATCGGGACGCCGACACACGGGCGAGTCCAATGGCTCTACTGTTCTTTGAATAGTTGAGCTAAAAGGGGAAACAAGTGCCATGTTTGACATGAACATCAAAATGCCAAGCAAGTATTTGCCAAGAAGTGTTATAAAAACTACGGCGTTCAATATGTATGCCAAAGGGAAATAATTTTGTAATACCAGAAGTCTTCTATATAAGCATTTACTTGTAACAAATTGAAAGTAACGGTAAACTGAACTTACTTTCTTTTCGTACGATCTCATCTTGAAACGTTTGAAGAAATACCATTTATGATGTTCATCATCAAGCACCAGTTCTGAATAAGTGTTCTCCGCCTCGTAACCAAAGCTGTGGAACTTTTTGTTCTCGTCAAATAACACAACGGTTGGGGCTTTTAATGATAAAATAGGCATTGAACCTGCCACCCAATACGTGCTGCTTGACACCTTAGAAGGGTCGACTTCATAGTCATGTTTGTAAGAGTATGCATAACCGCTATCACCTAAGCCGATATCGATAGTTGCCGCCATCATTTTGTCCCTGGCTTGATTATAACTACAGAAATAAGAAAATATCGACAAAAACGATTTTTACCGTGCGATTCATTGTGGAAGTGGAAGTTTAAACACGGTATGTCAAAATATTGTTTACAAGTGTTGTGGAGATCAGTTATAAAAAAGACACAAATAGGACATGACAATTTAAACTTTTTTGTTGTTCACAAAGAGCCACGCCATATTTAATTCAGTACGCCTCAGTTATTTCGATACACTTGTTCATAAACTTCGCTATAGCGAGCACGGGTAACGCAAATCCGTACAGATCACCCAAAAAATTGTGGCAGAAAAAAAATAACACAAACTGAAAAGTTTGAAAGTTAGAAAAAAACGAGGAAGAAGTGAAACAAGCAGTTTAATTAATTAATTTGTTGGGTTTAGCGTGACGACATTCCAGCTTTGATGGTGGAAGAAGACCCCAGGTCCCCCCCCCCACCACCACCCTCACACACACACACACCGTGCATTATTTCAGCACAAGCGGGCACCTGGGTAGAACCACCGACCTTCCGTAAGCCAGCTGGATGGTTTCCTTACATGATGAATTCAACGCCCCGAGTGAGGCTCGAATCCACATCGATGAGGGGCAAGTGATTTGATGTCAGCGACCTTAACCAATCGGCCACGGAGGCCCTGACAAGCAGTTTAATTGAGATGGATTCAAGTATATATACAACGCCGACAAAAATAAAAGATAATCGCGCATAATCTAACAGCCAAATTGAATGGAAATAGACATTTCTCAGATACAATATCAGTTAACGGAGAAAAAATAAGAACTTATCAAATATGATCACAGAAGATGATGGCAGCTTAAGAGAAATGATAAGATATTTGATTCAGCAACTAAAAGAAGAACTGCTACAATCTGTTAAGCAAAAATTAGAAATCCTAGAAAGTAGATAGTTTGACAAAGGAAAAGAAAACAATGAACTTAAAAAAAGATTTGAAAAATGTGAATTTAAAACTACAAGAGCAATATCAGGAAAAGACCAAAATACGAGTAGAGTTTGAAAACAATAGTGATAGTGCTACCGAGTATTTAAATGATATGGAACAATATAGTAGAATAGATAATATCCGTATCAACCAAATTTCAGAGAAAGAAAATGAATCAGACGTAAAAAACAACTGAGAAAATTGTTGAAATTTTAATAAACTTATTAAAGATTTGAAAATGACTGCAGCCAAAATTGATATACCTCATAGACTGAGCAAGAAAATGGGCACCTAGAAACGTCAAATCATTGTGGGGTTCATCAGAAGGTCGACCAAAAACAAAATTATACATACTTTAAAAACGTTAAAAGGCAGTAAACTGTTTATTTCGGAAGACCTTAACCTATTGAACCAGTATGTACTTCTTTGTGTTAAATAGAAGAAGTAAGACAAGTTTAATCAGTATGGACGAGCGGTGGCAAAATCTTGTTTCAAAATAAGACGGGTAACATTCACAAGGTTTTATTCAAAGACTACAAGCATTGGATGGATTTGCCGTGGCCTGATGAGGTACAGCTGAATCCTGAGAGACTGTAAACAGTGAAACTCTATTATCAAAACGCAAATACAATGTAACAACATATCAATCTGACTAAAGTACATCTCCTATATTACGCTACGCATAGGATCTGAAAACGACCTATTCATTGCCTCGTTCTGACGGCTCTTTCGCTAGCCATTCAGAGCCTAGCTTACAACATCTTGCAAATCTACATGTAGCATTGACTTTTGATATTTACAATTCTTATGTCGTAGTGTATCAGATAGCCGGTTAGCTCAGTCGGTAGGCCACTTGCTTTGTAAACGAGGGGTCCCGGGTTCGAGTCCTGGAATAACCGCATATTTTTCTTATCCTTTGACAATCGAACAAGTCGTCTGATTGGATAACATAAAAATAGCAATAATGGAAATCCAAAATATACAGAAGACGAATGTGAATGGGTCGTTCTCAGATCTTCGTTTAGAAGATCAAGTACTTTAGTCAGATTGACAACATATATACCTACTGTAACCTACATCATGATTATGTTATGTGTTGAGAGAAAACTTTTATACGTTTGTGATAGTAATATTAAAATTGGCATTTGTCACAAAACAATGTTGAATACTGTATTTTTTAAAGATTTCAACATGATAATACAACTTCAATAATGTATATATGTTCAGAATAAAAATAGATGAATTGCCCGCCCACCAAATTATGTTCGGCGAGTGTTAGCAGTAATGGGTTTTAATATGTGTTTGTAAACTTCACAAAACTCCATATAAAGCTCGATTAATTTCAAATTCAACCTTATGCACTACAAAAAAAACATTTCTCAACTTTTGACCTCTTGTCCTCTGCAATAAAAGACCACGGTGTTAATCTCTTTTGGTCCATCAAGAACTCTGGAGATTTTATCAAAAAGCTAAAAAACAAACACTTCAAATGTTCGAATATAAGTACCTATGACTTTTTACACTTTATACTAATTTACCACATAATCCTGTTAAAGACAAACCAGTAGCTTTAATTGAGAAAACATTTGCAAGAGAAAACGTTAATTATCATGCTTGCAATGGAACTGGAGCATTCTTTTCTAACAGTGCATTTAAGAGATACAACCTATTGAGTTGTGATCAGGTTTGTGAAGCTCTAAGGTTTCTACTAGATAACATATTTATCAAATTTGGCAATAAAACTTACAGAAAAGTAATTAGTATCCCGATGGGGAACAACTGCGCCCCACTCATTGCCGAGTTATTCTTATACTGGTATGAACGAGATTTCATGCTTAGTTTATCCACTGAGACATAATTTAAAATCATTGAAGTTTTTAATGAAACCTCAAGGTATCTTGATGATATTTTAAATATGGACAACCAATATTTTTCAGAAATGGCGAAAAACATATTTACCCAAAAGTGTTACAGCTTAACAAGGCTAATACTTCAGATTTAGAAGCGCCATTTATGGATTTAAATTTAACAATTGTGAATAATAATCTAGAAACGAAAATATATGATAAAAGGAACGATTTTAATTTTGAAACTGTCAACTTTCCCCACCTTGATGGAGATGTCCCTCGAGCAACATCATACAGTGTCTATTTTGCACGAGCTTGCTCAAAGATAGATGATTTTAATGACAGAAATCTTCATCTCACCAAGAAATTGTTACAACAGGGTTACCATTATCATATGCTACGGAAATCTTTCAGTAAATTTTACTACAGATTGTCGGAACTGTTAGAAAAATACAATACGAACCTAAAAAAACTTTTAAAACTTGGACTTACACACTCGGAATACTATGAAGATGTAGTTTATAAAATTTGGAAAATTAAACATAGTCCTGATTTTAATCAAATATTTGTAAAATGGGTTAAAAAGTTTATCAAAAGAGGATACGATGCGAAAATTGTGATTGACCCCTCTACAGTTATTCGCTGTGTTTTCCTATTTGATGGTGCAATGACTAATAAAGTGTAAGACTCCATGATGCATTTCTCCTTAATCCTACATACTACGGACGAAGGGAGTTGATTCTTGTCCTGCAGCTTCCTTAGTCGTGCCCTTAAAAGTTAGGCTCTTGTTGCTCTGACTTCAGACAAGTTGTTGGGTACTTTGGTGTAATTATACCTTAGATTTACCTTACCTTTATGTTTTACTTAATTAATCTGTTATTTTTGAGCTAATGTTAGACCCTTTTTCAGCACGGATTTTATTTACATTGTGTTGTCTAACTTGTTGAAAATAGGGTAAGTGCGAGGGTGGCATGCCCTAAACGCGTTTAAACCACCAGTTTCCTTTAATTAGGTTAATGACCGTTTCAAGGCGGTGCCCCTATTTTCAACTTGTTTTCTGTCTGTCTTGTATTGTCTGTTTCGTATGTTTTCTTGTTTGTTGTAAGCGTTTTTTCCTCCTCCTCACTCCCCCTATTGCCCCCTCCTTCACCTTGCAGTTGCGCTATTATTTGCATCCCCTCCCCCTTTTCTTTGAGTTAGTTTTCGTGGCTCTCCTTTACTTTGGCTGCCGGAATCCTAAACCGGTACACGATTTATTTTTTTCATGCTTATATGGGTGCGTTTGTGTGCTTGTGAGTCTAAAACGGTTCCCTACTGTTTTCTTGTATCTTACTTGTTTGTTTTTCTATGTTGGCTGTGGTTGAGTGATTATCTTTGGTACATGAGTGTCTGTGCTATTTTGGTTTACGTTGTAGCGTGGTTGTTATCAAGGAACGTAGCATTCCCTTTGTATATTCATCCTTGTTCTACTTTCCCCTTCAAATTCCTCCCCCCCCCCCATTTTACCCCTTACCATTTCCCCCCCCCCCCCCCCCCCCATCTATATTTGGCATAAATTAATATGTACTTGTTAGATGTCTGAAGCAACCCGTCTGTAATATTTTCCTATTACAGCTTCTTTTTGTTTTGGGCCTACTTTGCAAATGCGTGGCTCTGAGGCTGTGTTTGTGGTGCTCTATGCTTCCGAGAAATCTACTCTTACCTATTATCTTTTGTAATTTCCTGTGTCTAATTGACGTATATATTTCTGATTATAACTTTCGCGATACATGGATTTGCCGATCCTAATCTGTCGTTCATTTTGCATGAACACCGAAATAATTATTTCATTTAACTGCTTAGGTCTTTTTCATCTCAACTATCCATATGTTTAAAATGGATTCCATAGTTATCTTTTTTCATTTGGAACCATTGATAGCGTGTATTTTTATTTGGCATAAATGTCTGACTCAATAAGACGCAGTGTCGCAAAGTTAACCAGGCTCAAACTGGCACTTAGGGGTCAAAGGTAAAACAGAGAACTGGGCTTTGCGACACTGTACGACACTCCGTCTAACTGAGGCAAACATTTATGCCAAATAACATGCATGTAAAGGTTATTTACCGGACAAATTGTTATATGACCTCTTTCCCCTTGAAGTGATCTTGATCTTCTCATGAATCACTTGATGGTTCTTTCAAACTGGTTTGTAACATTCTTGTAAGGCCCTCCCTCAAATATATGCCAATGGTATTTGTCAAACAACTGAGAAATGAATAATTTCCTTTAACATACTACGTCAATGGGTAAACGTTTTAAGGGGACTGACTCAGGCCCAAATGGGTCTTTTGATTTAATTTCGAATCCTAGAAACCTTTGCCTATAATAATATGAAAAACACCCTGCAAAGTAAATTTCTACCCACTTTTTTTGGCAAAATTGCAAGTTAGAGTATTCATATAACTTTACAAATCTACAAATAAAAAGTATGCACATAAAGGTTTTAGTATTTTTCGATTGTTGTGCGTGTATTTGTTCAAATCATAATTAACGGATTGTTTCGTCTAATTATCAGGCACCAAATATAGTCTAGTCCAACGGGCTCTTTTGTAGCGGTAAAAACAAATGAGTTTGAGAAACAAGAACTTTTTAAAGGTTATTTCATCGTACTGCGATTCTACCATTATTATTTTTATTTTATTCTCTTGTATTGAAGGTGTATAATTTATCTTAATATGTATCCTAAATTAGTACATCGTACATTATTTTATAGCTTTCACCTTATACACAATACCAATGTTGAAAATATATATTTGAACTTATTTCAGGAAAGTCTAGTAATGTTTTGCCAACGAAGTGACATTTCAGAACTTAAAAAAACTGTAACTATACAGAGTTATCTCCCCTAATTATTCAAGAATTTTTCAAAAGCTGTCGTTTTGCTGGCCCTATTTTTCTAATCCGCAAGACATTGTACTTTCATAATATGTATAGAAACTGACTATAGCATCACCGGAATTCCATTTCTAGGACTTTTATGTATTTTGGCTCCCTGGCTGACAAAAAAAAAATCTTACGTTTAAAGATGGACAACACAAAAGTAAAGAATAAACTATGATATCATTTTAGTAGATATTTATCTCGCATGATGCGTATGAAAAACAGTATGATTTGCTAAAAATGCTCACTTTGGAACCATTGCATTGCATACGCCATTGTGAAAACAGAACAAAATACAAACACCTGTTTTGGCTTTTATCCCACTATATGTATATAGAGTTCTCTACTTGCGTAATGAAATTCTCACTCTTTTCCATTATTACCATTGGCTGCTATAGTAAGACAATGCACTGTTTAGATCCGTAAAATTTCTGGGGTGATATTGGTCAGAAATTCTGCTTCCTGCCATTCTTTATCTGTTTAGATCCGTATATCTGGGGTGACCGTGGTCAGAAATTTTGCTTCCAGATTTTCCGCTAATTTTATTGAAATATTTGGATCTTAGCAATTTAGTTAGGAAGGACTGAATGCACATTGCAATGATTGAATAGCAATTAAGAAAGTGGGTACGACAAAAAAGATGTTACACGCCCGGTTTGATTGAGCCTGTTCATGAATGGTAGTGGAAATGGAACTGCATGCTACCGTCTATGCTCTCTTGCCCAAAGTTGAGCAGAACTCCAGAATTTGCACATGTATCAAGTAAAAAAGTACTTAAAGACATTCGCAGATGTGTTTAGATGGTAATTTAAGAAAGCCATACAGCGAGGTTACTCAAGTAGGCCTTAGTGGTTTAATTTACGTCGTCATTTGAAAGTATTTAATTTATGAATGTTAACCAACGCTATGTTTTCTTCCACATAAAAAGAAAGACAAAGAACGCATTTTTCTTTGTGACTCACATTACATGTAGATTCTATATAGTAAATTGACACTATTGCCAATACTTGTGAATGTACTTAAGTGATTTCATAACAGTACTATCATTATGCAAATTATTCCCTTTAACCTCCTTCCAAAAAGTAAGAATGTAATTACAACGGCAGCAACGACTTTTTTGTTTGTTTTTGTTTTCCGAAACACAAATTTCTTTAAATTAGTGTCTCTGTTGAAAGCAGGTAAATGCTAAAATCAAATGCTAAATTAAATGCTATAACACGTATGTATGTACTGACAATTTTTGAGTCCAAACTATATTTGTAGTTTTTTCATATTTGTACAATGAATAAACAAGCGGATTTGATTTATTTTATGCAGATTTCTTATTTATAAAATTGTTAATGGGACATTTGAACTGATTAATTATTATAATGTCTTGCTCGTTTATACAGCACTGGGGTCAAGGTAGGTAATTTCTGTTCGTTAGCATGTATTAAGTATGCATATGATAAATAGAATATTAAATTCACGTTGTTTAGTACTGAATTTAGTAGACTTGTCAATTTAAAAATATTGTGCTCGCCAGAAGATATATTTTCTTAATACTCAGTACTCTGAGGCCGAGTGGTGGGTTCGGAACCTCACCTGGATTGTAGAATTCTTTCATGTGAGGAATCATAAAGTTCACAACATATATAACTATAAACTTGTTTCATACACTTCTTATTGCTACTAAGGTATAACATGTATATTGAAAGTTGAATACTTACCGCCTTTCCAAGTTATCTTTCTCTTCATACATCTGTTCCAGTAAAACTTCATAATCAAATATTGTAGTTTTTGCTTCATCCAACGCTTTTTCATTCTTCTTTCCCTTTTCAAAGGTTACGTGTATCCTTATAAAGATGAGTTAATCCGCATATTAGACAGGATCCAGGTATTTAAATAACTCAAACTTCCAATTTATAACATTTTGATCAATGCAATTATTTGTCCATAAAAATCCATTTAGTTATTTGTTAAAGGACTAAAGTTATAATATATCTGGGCAACATTATTTTAGAAAGAAAAATATGAAACAACAAGAGATCACAGAGTGATCTTGGCGCCCACCATTGAGCCATTTTTGAATGTTCCAAATTTCAAGACTAGCTCAAGGTCAAAATCAAGGTCAAATTTCGGTACACAACATTGTGCATGTGGTCCAAATTTGAAAGCTGTGGCTGGAGAAATGTGAATGTAGGTCACCAGATCAATTTCAAGGTCAAAGTTCAATTTGGTAGACAGAACTATGCATGTGCTTCAAATTTGGAAGCTGTAGCTTGAGAAATGTGAAAGTAGGTACTACATGAAAATCAATGTCAAATTTCAATTTAGAACACAAAACTATGCATGTGGTCAAAATTAGAAGTCTGTAGCTTCAGAAATGTGAAAGTAGGTCACTAGGTCAACCTCAAGATCAAAGTTCATTTCGGTACACAAAAGTATGCACATGGGCCAAGTTTGAAGGCTGTAGCTTGAGAAATATGAAAGTAGGTCACTAGGTCAATACCAAGGTCAGACTTCATTTCGGAACACAAAACTATGCATGTGGTCCAAATCTGAAGCCTGTACCTTCAAAAATATGAAAGTAGGTCACTAGGTCAATGTCAAGGTCAAAGTTTGTTTTGGTACACAAACCTATGCATGTGGTCCAAATTTGAAGGCTGTAGCTACAGAAGTGTGAAAGTAGGTCACTAGGTCAAGATCAAGGTCAACTCATGTAAAGGTTCATCTTGCCACTCAAAACTATACATGTGGTCCAAATTTGAATGATGTAAGTTATGGACATGAAAATTCTAAAAGTTTTTCCCTATATAAGTCTATATGAACCATGTGACCCCCCGGTTGGGGCCAAATTTGACCCTAGGGGGATAATTTGAACAAACTTGGTAGAGAACCATTAGATGATGCTACATTACAAATATCAAAGCCCTAGTCTTTGTGGTTTGGACAAGACGATTTTCAAAGTTTTTCCCTATATAAGTCTATGTAAACCATGTGACCCCCAGGGCGGGACCATATTTAATCCTAGGGGAATAATTTGAACAATCTTAGAGGAGGACCACTAGATGATGTCATATAAAAATATCAAAGCCATAGGCCCTGTGGTTTTGGACAAGAGGTTTTTTAAAGTTTCCCTATATAAGTCTATATAAACCATGTGGCCCCCGGGGCGGGGCCATATTTGACCCCAGCGATATAATTTGAACAATCTTGGTAGAGGACCACTAGATGATGCTACATACCAAATATCAAAGCCCAAGGCCCTATGGTTTTGGACAAGAAGATTTTCAAATTTTTTCTCTATATAAATATATGTAAAATATAAAAATAAATAAAGGGCCATAACTTACTCAACAATAAGCTTGAGAAATGTGAAAGTAGGTCACTAGGACAAAATCAAGGTCAAATTTCATTTGGAACAAAAAAAAATACATGTGGTCCAAATTTGAAGCCTGTACCTTCAAAAATGTGAAAGTAGGTCACTAGGTCAATGTCAAGATCAAAGTAAGTTTCGGTACACAAAACTATGCCTGTGGTCCAAATTTGAAGGCTGTAGTTGAGAAATGTGAAAGTAGGTCACTAGGTCAATGTCAAGGTCAAAGTTTTTTCGGTACATAAAACTATGCATGTGGTTCAAATTTGAAGGCTGTAGCTTGAGAAATGTGAAAGTAGGTCAGTTGGTCAAATTTTATTTTGGAACACAATACTATGCACGTGGTCCAAATTTGAAGGCTGTAGCTTAAGAAATGTGAAAGTAGGTCACTGGGACAAAATCAAGGTCAAATTTCATTTTGGAACACAAAACTATGCATGTGGTCCAAATTTGAAGCCTGTACTTTCAAAAATGTGAAAGTAGGTCAATGTCAAGGTCAAAGTTTTTTTCGGTACACAAAACTATGCACGTGGTCCAAATTTGAAGGCTGTAGCTTGAGAAATGTGAAAGTAGGTCACTAGGTCAATGTCAAGAAAGTTTTTTTCGGTACACAAAACTACGTATGTGGTCCAAATTTGAAGGCTGTAGCTTGAGAAATGTTAAAGTAGGTCACTAGGTCAAAATCAAGGTCAAATTTCATTTCGGAACACAAAACTATGCATGTGGTCCAAATTTGAAGCCTGTACTTTCAAAAATGTGAAAGTAGGTCACTAGGTCAATGTCAAGGTCAAAGTTTTTCCCAGTGCACAAAATTATGCATGTGGTCCAAATTTGAAGGCTGTAGCTACAGAAATGTGAAAGTAGGTCACTAGGTCAAAATCAAGGTCAACTCATGTCAATGTTCATCTTGTTACTCAAAACTATACATGTAGTCCAAATTTGAATGTTGTAGGTTATTAACAAGAAGATTTTAAAAGTGTTTCCCTATATAAGTCTATATGAACCATGTGACCCCCAGGGCGGGGCCATCTTTGACCCTAGGGAGATAATTTTAACAAACTTGGTAGAGAACCACAAGATGATGCTACATAACAAATATCAAAGCCCTAGGCTTTGTGGTTTGGACAAGAAGATTTTCAAAGTTTTTCCCTATATAAGTCTATGTAAACCATGTGACCCCTAGAGCAGGGCCATATTTGACCCTAGGGGGATAATTTGAACAACCTTAGTAGAAGACTACTAGATGTTGTTACATGCAAAATATCAAAGCCCAAGGTCCTGTGGTTTTGGACAAGAGGATTTTCAAAGTGTTTCCCTATATAAGTCTATATAAACCATGTGACCCCCAGGGCGGGGCCATATTTGACCCTAGGGGGATAATTAGAACAATCTTAGTAGAAGACCACTAGATGATGTCACATGCAAAATATCAAAGCCCTAGGCCCTGTGGTTTTGGACAAGAGGTTTTCAAAGTTTTTCCCTATATAAGTCTATATAAACCACGTGACCCCGGAGCGGGGCCATATTTGACCCCTGGGATATAATTTGAATCATCTTGGTAGAGGACCACTAGATGATGCTTCATACCAAATATCAAAGCCCTAGACCCTGTGGTTTTGGACAAGAAGATTTTCAAAATTTTTCCCTATATAAATCTATGTAAATTATAACTAGAAGGGGATACAGGGTGTGCCCCCACTGGTACATTTGTCACAAATAAGGGGAAATCATTCAAATGATTGCAGTCTTAATGGGGTATAGCCTAAAAAAAATGAAATGGGTTCATTATTCTATACCATATACTTTTTAAGCTATGAGCATCACAGACAAAAAATCCACTATTTTGGCTATTTCAGGGGCCTTAACTCTGTAATAAACACTAAAATTCTCAAGAAGAATGCCAAGTGTGCAACGTCACATCATGATAAAGACTCAAGCAAGGTTTCATGAATTTGCATCAAATACTTTTTGAGCTAGGCACATAATTAGGTGAAAATGTGCATATTTTTACTATTTCAGGGGTCGTAACTCTAGAAATAGGAGGCGGACCCAGATGAAAAATAGGAGGTGCGCAAGTTCATATCATGATAAAGATTCATGCAAGGTTTCATCAATTTATATCAAATACTTTTTTGAGCAAGGCGTGTCACAAGGTGAAAATGTGAATTTTTGACTATTTCAGGGGTCGTAACTCTAGAAATAGGGGGCGGACCCAGATGAAAAATAGGAGGTGCGCAAGTTCATATCATGATTAAGACTCATGCAAGGTTTCATGAATCTATATCAAATACTTTTTGAGTTAGGCGTGTCACAAGGTGAAAATTTGCATTTTTTACTATTTCAGGGGCCATAACTCTAAAAATAGGGATTGGAGCCAGACGAAAAATAGGAGGTGCGCAAGTTCATACCATGATAAAGACTCATGCAAGGTTTCATCAATTTATATCAAATACTTTTTTGAGCTAGGCGTGTCACAAGGTAAAAATGTGCAGTTTTGACTATTTCAGGGGCCATAACTGTAGAAATAGGGGGCGGACCCAGATGTAAAATAGGAGGTACGCAAGTTCATATCATGATTAAGACTCATACAAGGTTTCATGAATCTATATCAAATACTTTTTGAGCTAGGTGTGTCACAAGGTGAAAATGTGCATTTTTGACTATTTCAGGTGCCATAACTCTAAAATTAGGGGGTGGAGCCAGACGAAAAATAGAAGGTGCGCAAGTTCATATCATGATAAAACCTAGGGTACCAATACATCATTCTGACAAAGTTTGTTCAAAATCCCCCAAGTAGTTTCTGAGGAAATGCGATAACGAGAAATTGTTAACGGACGGACGGAAGGACGGACGGACGGACCACGGACGCAGCGTGATTTGAATAATCAGCATTATTATCTGTTCTAATCTTGCATCTACACTAAGTTTTGAATACATTTGCTTGACTGTCTGAAATAATAAGCTCGTCTATCTGATTTTTTTTCAAATAGTAGAGCTTTTCCAATTCCCTTGTCGTCAGCGTCGGCGATGGTGGCAGCGTCGGGGTCCGCGGCACAAACGTTTTGACTGTTAGCAGGTTTCTCAATAACTACTAATCCAAATGCCTTAAACTTCACACGTCTTCGGTGTCATGAGATGTCCCGAGGACAAGTTACATAACTCTAGTATTTATTTTGTCAAAAGTATGTCCTTGTTTAACTTACAATTTCAGTATAAGCTATGCATGTAAACAGGTGTCTCAGAAACCACTTGGTTAAATCCTTTTAAACTTCACATATGCCTTTGGTATCATAGAATGAGCATGTTTCTCAGGAGTAATATTTTATCCAATGTTTTCATATTTTCCACACATATTTGACATCATGGAATGACCTCAAGCGGCTATTGTCATAACTCTGGCTTACATTTTAGCAAAATGATGTCCCTGTTTCAACTTAGGTAGTGTTGCTAAAGCTTTGCTTTTGTATGTAAGCTAGTATTAGGTGGAAGGGTTTGAAATAATCGTCTTACTGAACAGCTCTTATTATTGTTTTTCTATAAAGAATTAAGAACGCAGTCAAAACACAAAATCCTCAGTTTTCAGACAATCAGCAATCATCGGATTCATTTCATTTCTTCTGTTTAATAGTATTTTACAAATCTTACATAGATTGGAGTTACTTAATACTATGTCATTAATATAAAAATTCTACGGGTTAATGTCACTCCGAGCACAAGTAAATAAAGTAGAACATTCAAGAGTTTGTACAATTGTGTGTACAATGTTGGAGTTTTGTACAATCACATGTTTAATGTAGGAGTTTTGTACAAAAATAAATGTTTACCATATAGGTGAGGAATTTTGTACAATTATGTGTACAATGTAGGAGTTTTGCACAATAGTGTATACTATGTATCATTATTGTGCAATAATGTATACAATATATGAGTTTTGTACAATAATGAATTTAATGTAGGACAGGAGTTTTGATCAATTATGTGTACAATGTAGGATGTTGGTACAATAATGTATACAATGCAGGAGAAGAGTTTTGTACAATTATGTATGCAATGCAGGAGTTTTGTACAATTATGTGTAAAATGCAGGAGTATTACAACTACGTATAATAAGATATATATAATCCTTGACGTCACTTTACTTTTTGTTTTCTTTACTGTCAATGTAAGAAGTAAAGTATCTTTGAAAATATAACTGTTTCATCAAATTACTATTAAATATCTTACTTTGTCTCTAAATCTTTAACCTCATTTTCCAATTTCCGTATATATTTTCTTTGCTTCTCAAGTTCTTCAGCTTTTTGTTTTAGAAGTGTTTCTAGTTGATCATTTTTCTTCTTCAGTTTCAGTACTTCCTTTTGGTCATGCGTATTCTTCTGATTTCTGTAGCTTTGTGAGATATTAAACAAGCATTAAAATTGCAATCACTCAGTTGAATCAAACTGTATTTACAAACAGATATAACATGAGCACAGGTCTTTTTATGACCACCGATATATATAATATATATAATACATGATAATATAATATATATATTGAAACTTATTTTTGATATATATAACAACTTTTATTAAACAGCACAGAGGAAACCTATTTCAATGGCAAGATGACAATGAAGTATAATAAGGGTAATTTTACAAAGGCACGTATAATACATTCACGCTAGAAATGAAGTGTAACTCAGCATACAGCAACATGCCTTTACATGTATTTATATTGTTCATCTATTTTTGTTTAAACACAAGTGTCTTGCAGTTTTTAAATGAAGACTTCGGTCTTTCTCTATTGAAATAATTGTCAAGTATACACATTTAACCCTTTGTCATGTATTTGCAGAATATATTTTAAATATTTGTTTTCTCAGAAACTATATTCCAAGTGATTGCAAAGTATTTGCGTCAAACTTTTGCAAACAGTCTACAAAACGTATCACACTGAAGCAAAGGGTTTGCAAATAAACACTTAGATAAATTACAGACTGCAAAGGTTTTGCAAACAAATACTTTATTAAATTAGCAGACAGCAAAGCATCTGCAAACAAACACTTAGCTCATTTAGTTAGCAAAGGTATTGCAAATAAACACTTTGTACACAAATGAAAGAGCAAAGCATTTGCAAATAGTTAACATAGATGAATTTGCTTTCCTGGTAGACTCTAGGTACAGGAAGTAATTAACAATTCTGTTTTCTGATTGGTCTATATTCAAATGGCAGGATTTTTGAAAATATTGTGAGGAAATGTTTACACATCAGTTAGTAGAAATATTTTGGTGATGCAAACTTGTGTTAAACAGATTATTATATTCTAATTATTTTTTCTGGATATAAACTTTGTTGAATAAGGATAATGCAGTACCATGTTGTTAAGCAATAAGACTTCCAAGAACTAGAGAATATTGCAGCATGTGGAAAGGTAATATTAATCAATGATAGTTATATAAAACTTTTTTTACTGAAGCAATTGTTGAAACTTACATTATTACATGATTTTAGTTATTGTTACTGAATGATCACTACAATGATTGATTTTTAATAGTTATTTAAACTGCAAATGGTTTTGTGAATTTACATCTGTTTTTCAGATATTAAACAAAGTCCTTTTCTAAATTGAACCTCAGAAATTCATTTTTTGCTATTTGTTACGTATTTGCGAATACTTTGCATATTATTTAAATGCAAGTTGCAAATACTTTGCTATCACTTTGCGATCACTTTGCTATCACTTTGCGATTTATTTGCCGAAGTTTCAGCTGCGAATTGTAAATTGTTTGCGCAGTATTTGCATTCTGTGTGCGTACGTATATATTTGCAAAAGCTTTGCAGAATAGTTGCACGTTTCGTTCCATTTCTACTCGTCTGTGGAATATATTCAGCAATCATGTGCTGCAACTGTTCTGCAAAGGTTATGGCAAATATTTGGCAAAGATAAAAAGTATATTCTGCAAAGGCCCTGTTTTTGCATGACCATGCGTATACATTTATTCAGTTTGGATTAATTTACGTTAGTCTATTATTTTGTTTCATAATAAAATTGAAAAAAACTTTTTTTCTGTAATCTGACATGACATTGATATTATTATGGTAAATGTCAAACACAACTGAAATATTTGATAGATAAATTGTCATGGCATTACCAAGTAGAAAAGATTGCTATATAAACAAGTTAATAAGCCCTTAATCACGACAAAAATAAACATTTTGAATCTCATATAGTGTTGTATACTGTTTTGGAATACTCTGTTAAACTTTTGCCAAGCCTATAAACACCACAGTCTTGCTTCACATCTATTATGGTTTGTTGTCTTAAATGCTTAACTGATGTTATAATCTTGCTGAAAATACAAACAAACACTGTATTTACTTTTATATACATGCGACAGACTGATGGTTAGTTGTTTAGGTATTAATTGATAAATTCAGCATTTATATATCAATGAAGGGACTTCAATACAAAAATATTTTCCTGTATGTTGTGGATTAGGGCAACATGGCAATTCTCATTGGATCGTTGTTCTAGTTAAATTAAAGCTTCATGAAAGCAAAACGGGCTCAATTGTAGAAGTAGAACTACTTTGATTCGACCTGGAGGCTGATATAGGTCTGATTACTTTTAATTTATATTCTTGTGTAACCCTTCGTTGGATTTTTATATCAAAAGCGAATCTGTAGTACAGGATTTTGTGAAAAAATATTTAGAAAATGGATGTTCCTTTACTGGTTGTTTGTATTTCTATTTTATTTTTATATATCTATGCTAAATCAAAACATTCCAATAGTTTGTGTGCCACTTTTACAGAAAATAAAATAAAATCATGGTGTATAGTCCGCAGAGAATACATTCAGAACTTAAAAAAATACTGATTGCATTTTTATCATTTAATAGAAAAAGCAAATGAGCATACCTGTCCACCTCGGCCTGACTTTTTATATATATCGCTTTATGACCACTAAGGAACAAATTGTGATTTCTCAAGCAGATGCCACATATGTATCTTCCACACGGGCCACAATCAACGCAGAAATGCGTGGCTGGCTGTTGTTTTTTACTGGTTGCGCAGTAAGAACAGATGTCAACAACTTCATCATTAGCCTCATCACTTCCGCTTTCTCGAAAACTTTGTGACATCGCCATCCTGAAATACATGAATATCAATATTTAAATGTACATCGTCATATTATGACCGTTTTAGATTATTTAATAATAATATATATTAGATTTTTCTTATAACCACTGAATTATTATGCCATTATCTTCATTTTGCTATTTTCTAGTCAACTTAATACATGTACGTTTAATCGTAAGCACTTTAAATATTGTCAGTGTTAGCATTACTGATATTGTAAAATATAATTTCTTTGTACTATTTACAAAAACATTTAAGACTGACACCATAGATATGTCAGCCTTAGACGGGGGGGGGGGGGGGGGGGGGGAGGGGCTCCGTTGCCAAGTGGTTTAGGTCTCTGAATTTAAATCACTTGCCCTTCACTGATGTGGGTTCCAGCCTCACTCGGGGTGATGAATTCATCGTGTGAGGAAGCCATCAAGTTGGCTCACGGGAGAGGTCGGTGGTTCTACCCAGGTGACCGCTTGTGATGAAAGAATCCACGGGGGGCGGGGGGGGGCACCTGGGGTCTTCCTCCGCCATCAAAGCTGGAAAGTCGCCATATGACCTATAATTGTGTATGCGACGTTCAATCCAACAATTTGAAAATAGATAAAATAAACAACCTTAAAAAACTTAAAATGATAGGTTTAAAATACAGAATTGATGTTATGACCAAAATTGGGCATTCGAATTTGTTACATGAGATGCATATTGTGTAAATATCAGTGATAAGAAATTTGATAACTTATGTAACTGTCAAATTGCAGTAGGCAACACTTGGGTGACAATATTATATTATACCAGATCAGATCAGAGGGACAGAGCGAGATGAAGCCCCTAGAGCACCTGAGATAACGATATCACTGAAATTTCCGATAGCGCATTACATATCTGTCACAATGTATAACTGATACACAAAAATCCAAAATATAAACTTACAGATAAATTGACAAGTTATAAAAACTTTACAAATTGATAAAATGTATAACAACCTCACTCAATATCTATAAATCATTAGGAAGAATACATTTGTAAGTTCCAAATTTGATCGATAAACTTCCGCCTTTCAACATTTTATACCGTCACTGACGCGCTTGTCTTTCATAACTGGCATTTGGTCATAACATGTAAATCATCATTACACAAAAACTATATGCATGACACAACTGGTTTTACTATCAAATGAAAGCTTTTTGTGAGCAGATTAACGTCCTGTAAAAATATTTCCTGAAAAATGATACAGTAGTATTTTCTAAGCGCGAGTAGTTTGCCAATTTTCAACAAAAAATTCTTCAATTTAGATATATAATTAGGCAAAGTTATGTTTAAATATACTCAACACAATCTTCTACAAACAAAATGAAGTCATAAAATATTGATTTCATTGCAGCGCAAAGTGGCGCAGCAGGATTGAAGAGACCGGGGGTGTGAAATATTTCCTCGTCAAATTTCCGCCATTTTCCGCTGCTAAACCGGAAATGAACGAATGCTCACGAGGCATATGTCGTAAAATTTCGGTGATTTCCGTCAATACGATTTACGTCCCCTTGAAGCTCTCCTGTAAAATGGCCGACAATATTTTGACAGAAAAAAAAATGAATTTCAAGCGAGGATATAATGTATTAAAATTATTCTTTATTGAAAATAATGTTATAAATTGATTTATCAGGCAACATACTATTATTGAGTATAGCAATCAGCGCATGACACTTTCATTATTTATATAGTTCAAACGTTTTTTATACAATGTAGTGTACCCCACCCACACATTTTTAGCTTGTTTATATTTGAGCACAAATTATTATTGGTGTTTATGATTATAACATGGATAGTTACAGATTCTTATCTAAATAAATACATATTCAGGCAACTGTTTCCATTCCTTTAATAATTTTGTCTATTTAACCCATTTAGTGAGACATTATTTATTGTGATCACCCTCTGTCTGTTGTTTTCAATGTAATAACTTAAATGTGTATTCATTTATTATAACTGAATGATTCTGCACTTGACTGCCATGATATATTCTACCGAAAACTAAGTTCTCCAGCCCCCAAAAGGACCTATGAACAAAACTGATGAGTTGACAGAATAAAAAAGATAAAATTTCATTTCATTTTTGAAAAAAAAAATTTTTTTGCCATTCGAGTCAATTTATATTACACTATTGCTTTTCCTTTGACAGAACCTTCATTTTTATGTATCATATGCTTATATTTTTTTTAAATTAAAAAATCCTTTGTTATCGCTACCTGAGAGAATTCCTTTTAGATTCAGGTTGTCCGGCTAACTTAGCCTAACTCTTTGCAAATAGACAATCTGGGTCTTTAACTCCCTGAAGCCGATATCGCAATATATCTGCTGCGGCGAGAAAAGAATTACCCCCTAACGTCGAAGAACATTTTCTGATCTTAGCACAATCTCACGCGCATGCAGTCAATTGAAATCATGCAGGGAATCATTGGTGATTAAAATAAAATAAACTTACAAAATCTTCGAAGTTTCAAAAAAATATTTCTTATATCCTATTTCATCCGTAACCTATATCCAAGTAGAAAAATATTTTCGAAGTATTCACAATTTTAACGAACCTACTGCGTTTAAAATATTTGAACGTTTCTGGTTCGCTTACTTTTTCACATGTAAAGACATTGAACTCCATTAAATAGAAATACAATATTTACAAAAGACTATATACAAAAGCATACTTAAAATTGACACCCGTTTTTGTGTGAATATCGATCATGGTTAATTTTGATGTATACATGTACACAAACGTTTTGTGACAGCGATGAGACAGTTAAGTTGTAACATATACATTTACCTTTGAAAGATAATTAAATTTGCAATCATATGTTTATGTAGTCACGTTGTTTTTGTAATTTATAAAATATGTTTTGTTGTGTTCATGTTTTTCAGTTTGTATCGTATTCGATGTAAGTGTACGAATATTTCAGCCTTCTAATACTTAACATTTTCTGACCATTCATTTAACTGATAATGGAATCATCATCGGACGGAACTGATATGTCAGAAGCTGCATGGTAATGAATATTTTCTTTATTTTAAGAAAGATTTTTGGCAGACGACATTATTTTACTCCTTTGAAATACAGTACGAACGAAACACAGTGGATTTCTTCTTTACATGGCCGCATAATTGCAAACACTTATTTTAAGGGGACGCATATTGCTACATTCACAGTTCATACAGAAATGCGGAAGGGGTGCATATTCAAGAAATCGATGGTGGGAAAATAAAAAACATATTCCTAAACCGATATAATACTGATGGACACCTGTAATATTCAGTACTTAAGGATGCGGTACTATGAATGTAATAGGAAAACAGAGGTCTTTGTGAAAGTACATTCAACACAAAATATTAAGCTTTTGTATAAGGAAAAACAGGTTTTTTACAATAACAGTGTTCCAAATAATGTTGAAGGGATGAAATTTTGTTTCTAACACACCAGGTTTGCTTAAACATGTAAAAATTTAACGCCACGTTATTTCAGCTCGGGATGGACGCCATATTTCTCATTGATAAAAAATGTAAACAAATCAGAGTGGGATTAGCATTGCAAGGGCATAACATGACATTCTACACAATGAATACCTTAGATCAGATATCTAAGATGCTACACAGGTCAGGCGGGTTAATGCATAATGTCGATCACTTGAAATTCATCTTGAAAAGGTGATTAATTTTAGTTAATTTACATGGTTTTTAATTTTCCCACGACTTCTCGGCGATTCACTGCAAATGTATTACTGCGCCGGACGAAAGGTAACTCTAATAAACAACGGGAGACAACTTAGGTGTCAGCACGTGTACGATTTAAAAAAAAACATGCCGATGATTATAATTTCTTATCAAATAATGAATCCTATTCAGATATTCGTCTTTAATATTAGAAAATTATTAATTTCTGTGGACATTTATCAAAAAATATTACTTACAGTGGACTACTTTGCGCATCAAACTGGTTTCCGCTTCAGTTGTGAGGCACTTCCGTTATACTTTTTGACAACAATAACAAAACACAAAATGAATCAATAAAGTCACTTATAAACCGATTGCTACTTAAATCAGTGTAAGTATATTGTTGTTACAACATTATACATGTTCGTTACGTTATGAGATAAAGTTTATCTTGAACAGCATAATCCATTAATTACGTTTAGATGATATTGCATTTACAACTTATTTGACCCCGTTTTTTACGTGAATGACAGCATTCTCGTGCAACTCGTGCAAACAGAGTAATGAAAAGTATGGTGGAGAATTCAAGGACAAATTATAAATGAAATTAAAGTGAGGATAACTGTATATTCGTCCAGTTTTGATCATTGACATTCCTGCTGTGTATTAGTAAGTTTTGTGAACAAGATTAGAATGTTACTTTTGCACATATACACATTGATTGGACCTCTCAACCAAATTCCATACCTTATTTTATGGATTTTTAAGACAATACATTTTCAAAAGTTTGTTGAATGTGTTTTGATATTTAAGTGCATTGTAGTTCATGAATACCAAGTTAAAAATTAATAATGACAACATTTCTAGGCCCTTATTGTAAGCCACTAGACTTCTGTAACGATAAATGTTTAATGTATTAAGGGGAATATACTCTTTGAGTTTTGAATTTGTGGCATTCCTTGACCACCGTATCTTTTCTTATGCACTACTTTGTAAACAAACTAAATAATGTGTTTTAGCTTACATATGCGAAATGAAAAGCAAGACAGTGAACTTATTTCACATTCTTTCTTTAAATTAGAATCTGTAGGACATTGATAAATGTTTGGACAAGGTGAAGTACTATTATTTTCGCACAAAAAAGTATTAATTGTTGACTTTGAATGTACACAACAAGTCTTATGTAATTCAACAATAACTTTCTTGTTTCAGTTTTTCTCATTTTTATTTTAGTGAGCAATCCTCTGTGTACTTATAACAGTTGAAACAGTATCCATTTCATGTACCAAAATCTTGTACTTTTTTGCAGGTAAATTTTATCATACCCCACCCACTTTTTTCTAATTTCAAAGTATGCGTCCCCTTAACAAGGGAACTAATTACAGCTAATTATAACATCAAAGAAATAATACCCAGTATGCAAAATAATTTTGCTTTTGCCAAGATTTTAACAAGAGGACCATGATGGTCCTGAATCAGTCACCTGTCTCCACATGACCCAATTTTCATGAAGATCCACTGAAAAATATGGCTTCTAGAGAGGTCACAATGTTTTTCTATTACTTGACCTAATGACCTATTTTTTGAAGGCACATGACCCAGTTTTGAACTTGACCTAGATATTATCAAGGTGAACATTCTCACCAATTTTCATGAAGATCTCATGAAGAGTATGGCCTCTAGAGAGGTCACAAGGTTTTCCTATTTTTATACCTACTGACCTAGTTTTGACCACACGTGACCCAGTTTCAAACTTTATCTAGATATCATCAAGGTGAACATTCAGACAATGTCATGAAGATCCATTGAAAATATGGCCTCTAGAGTGGTCACAAGGTTTTTCTATTTTTAGACCTACTGACCTAGTGTTTGGCCGCAGTTGACCCAGTTTCGAACTTGACCTAGATATCATCAAGATGAATATTCAGACCAACTTTAATACAGATCCCATGAAAAATATGGCTTCCAGAGAGGTCACAAGGTTTTTCTATTATTTAACCTACTGACCTAGTTTTTGAAGGCACGTAATCCAGTTTCAAATCTGACCTGAATATATTCAAGGTGAACATACTGACCAATTTCCATGAAGATCCATTGAAAAGTATGGCCTCTAGAGAGGTCACAAGGTTTTTCTATTTTTAGACCTACTGACCTAGTTTTTGACCGCAGTTGACCCAGTTTCAAACTTGACCTAGATATCATAAAGATAAAAATTCAGACCAATTTTCATACAGATCCCATGAAATATATGGCCTCTAGAGAGGTCACAAGGTTTTTCAATTATTTGACCTACTGACCTAGTTTTTGAAGGCACGTGACCCAGTTTTGAACTTGACCTAGATATCATCAAGATGAATATTCTGACCAATTTGCATGAAGATCCATTGAAAAGTATGGCCTCTAGAGAGGTCACAAGGTTTTTCTATTTTTAGACCTACTGACCTAGTTTTTGACCGCACATGACCCAGTTTCAAACTTGACCTAGATATCATCAAGGTGAACATTCAGACAATTTCATGAAGATCCATTGAAAATATGGCCTCTAGAGTGGTCACAAGGTTTTTCTATTTTTAGACCTACTGACCTAGTTTTTGACTGCACCTAACCCAGTTTCAAACTTGACTTAGATATCATCAAGGTCAACATTCTGACCAATTTTCATGAAGATCCCATGTAAAATGTGGCCTCTAGAGAGGTCACAAGGTTTTTCTATTTTTAGACCTACTGACCTAGTTTTCGACTGCACATAACCCAGTTTCGAAACACCTAGATATCATCAAGATAAACATTCTGACCAACTTTTATAAAGATCCCATGAAAAATGTGACCTCTAGAGTGGTCACAAGCAAACGTTTACGGACGGACGCACGGACGGACGACGGACGACGGACGCCACGCGATCACAAAAGCTCACATTGTCACTTTGTGACAGGTGAGCTAAAAAATTAACAAGTACATGTCACAATCATCATGTTCTCGGTGCCGCGACTATACTCGTCAATTGCCGTCCTGGGGAGTCCTGATAACGCGCGTATAGTCGGATATCGACGCTACGGGGGTAGAAAATTTAACGCCTATAGTCGCATTTCGGCCTCAGGGAGTTAAAATGTCCGATGAATAGTACTGATACACATGAAGCCGAACATTAATATAAGTCCATGTTTCGTCATTTTTAAGAGGGCCATGTTTTCTAAATACAACAATTTTACTCTTATCTGGATATTCTAACCTCCAAGTATTACAATAATTATGAAAAAAATCCAGGTTATTCTGCAAGCCGGATGGGGTTTTACTGAAAATCACCATGCCGTCTGCAAATAACATAAGTATAAACGAAAATTCATCTAAACTTATACAAGAGTTATCATCGTCGAGGAGAAATAACTCTAAATCTTCTAAGATTAATGAAAAAAGTAAAGGGGGCATTACCTCCCATTGTTTCAATCCAATAGAGTATTCAAAATAATTTGAATATGTTTTACAACCTCTCACACGAACTCTAAATTTATAGTACATATCACGTATAATCCTCAGTGTTTTTCCTCGAACACCAAGATTAAAAAGCTTAAACCAGAGGCAATTACGATACATGCTGTCAAAAGCCTTTTTAAATTCAATAAAAGCACATGCTAACCTTCCATTTTCATTTAAAATTTTGCTAACAATTGCACTTAATACAAATATCAATGGTCGAACTACCTTATCGAAAGCCAAATTGGGCATCACTAACAACGTTATTACATTCAACCCAATCTGAAATCCTTCTATTCAGAACACCGGTTTATATTTTTAGAAGCAGCTTACTACTGTAATGCCTCCATTATTCTTAACATTCCTAGGGTCATTTTTATTGAATAAAGGCACAGTTACACCGTTCATCTGCTGATCCGGAAAAATTTCCGTTATTCAAAATACCGTTATAAATATCAACTAGATCAATAAAATATTCATTCAAAAGCCGATCACCAGCAAATGACTTATTTTTCTTCAGATTAGGTATAACATATTCAATTTCTTGCACAGTAATTGGGGAATCTAATTCCTAAACAAGAGTACCATGATGGTCCTAAATCGCTCACCTGTCCCCACATGACCCAGTTTTGAGTATGACGTTGTTTTCTCTATTATTTAATATAGTGACCTAGTTTTTGAGTTCATGTGACCCAGTTTTGAACTTGACCTAGATATCATCAAGATAAAAATTCTGACCAATTTTCATGAAGATCCATTGAAAAATATGGCCTCTAGAGAGGTCACAAGGTTTTTCTATTATTTGACCTAATGACCTAGTTTTTAAAGGCACATGACCCAGTTTTGAACTTGACCTTTATATCATCAAGATGAACATTCTGACCAATTTTCATGAAGATCTCATGAAAAATATGGCCTCTAGAGAGGTCACAAGGTTTTTCTATTTTTAGACCTACTGACCTAGTTTTTGACCGCACATGACCCAGTTTCAAACTTAACCTAGATATCATCAAGATAAGTATTCAGATCAACTTTCATACAGATCCCATGAAAAATACGGCCTCTAGAGAGGTCACAAGGTTTTTCTATTATTTAACCTACTGACCTAGTTTTTGACTGCACCTAACCCAGTTTCAAATTTGACCTAGGTATCATCAAGATGAACACTTTGACAAATTTTCATGAAGTTCCATTGAAAAATATGGCCTCTAGAGAGGTCACAAGGTTTCTTTATTTTTAGACCTACTGACCTAGTTTTTGACCGCACATAACCCAGTTTCAAACCTGACCTAGATATCATTAAGATAAACATTCTGACCAACTTTCATAAAGATCCCATGAAAAATGTGACCTCTAGAGTGGTCACAAGCAAAAGTTTACGCACGCACGCATGCACGGACGCACGGACGACGGACGCCGGACGCTGCGCGGTCATAAAAGCTCACCTTGTCACTTTGTGACTGGTGAGCTAAAAATACAATCTTCCCTGTCAAAATTATTATTACTGCAAAAATGATCAACATCATTTGATACATTCGGGAAATCATCATCCAGTTTTGAAAAATAATCGTAAAAATCCTGAGTACTAATGCCGCTATTACCAGACATATTCTTCTCCTTAGTAAATATTTCCAGAAATCTTTAGATTTACAATCGCGCATGTGCTCTACTTCTTTCATTTTATTAACTTTGTACCTCCTTTTCTTTATTTTGACATAATGTTTATAAACAGATTTACTATTACACATTTCCGTTCTATTTTCATCATTTTTACACAAATTAAATTTATTTACAGAGTTTATGTATCTATTTTAGCATTACAACATTTCTCGTCAAACCATTCTGCTTTTTTACAGAATATATTTTTAACATTGTGTTTATCATATACAATATCATGTTTGTAAAACAACTGTTCTGCAACATTTTTATAACTTTTGTGAAATTTTCTATACTTGTTAAGCTCGTGAACATTCCATGATCAGAAAGTCCAGCCTCGTCGCATCGCTACCCGCTAGCGCAGACTGATGGTCCGTATGGAAGATTGCCATCACGAATCGGAACTCCGTCAACATACAGGGTGTCATAGGCTAGCCACGATTTAGTTTAAACATATTTATTGCATGAATTTCACAAATAACAAAAGTACAGTAACCATTTTGCATGCAAAGAATATTGACGAAAGCACATTGTACTTATAAGGTCAATCTTCTGTTATAAGATATATACCAAAAACATGGCTTAAATTTACAAAACAGAATAGTATTTCTTGTGCAATACATCCAATTTTAGAAGAAAATATACGATAAGAGATGTTTCTTAAAATCGTAGACACTTAACATATAAGGCTGTATTCCTATAAATCCCAAGAACAAAACAAAATATTGACAGCCTGTTCGTACATATTTTAGAAGTCACAAATAAGTTAAGTGCTAGTAAGAAAATCGTAGTCACTTAACATCATACAAGGCTCTTTTATTCCTATAGTTACCAAGAAAAAGACAAAATATTATCAGCCTGTTCAGTAATATTTCAGAAGTCACAAATAAGTTAAGTGCTAGTAAGAGAAGTAAAGAATTTCAAATCGTGATAGTTATAAGAAAAAATATGTAGAGAAAGAAAGGAATAAATCAATAAAGGAAAGTAAGTGAAAAATAATGAAAATAGAAATAATCCACCTGCAGATGAACCAGTTAAAACGTAGAAGGATGTCAGGTGTTATCAAGATATTACAGCACATGTCACAATGAAAGTCAATGTTAATTATTAGTGAACCTTCCACTGTCAAGAATATACTTCTGGACAGCTGCAAATAGTTCTGTTATCTTCATCAGATAAAGAGTCGTCACCAAAGAGCAGGGTAGTTTCACAAATATTTCTAGTGATAGGGACAAGACTCGCCAGAAGTGAGGTGCGACAGTTGTCATAAGCTCTACATACAAATAAGAAGTGGTGACTGTTTTCTACTTCACCGCACTGACAGAGAGGGGATTCAACAATATTACGTAGAAACAAGTGATAATTCAAGCTACTGCACTTCATCCGAAGTCTCGCGTGAAGGACCTGGGCTCTTCTATTGCCAGTGTAATAGAATTTTGGAGTTTTGTTAACGTTATTTTTCAAAAGATTCTTAAAGCTAGTCAAAGTTGGCGCATTTCGGATTTCAGTGGACAAATTGTTCCAATCACGTATAGTAGCAGATAGTAGAGAGTTTGAGATTTCAAACTTCGCCTTCCCCTTCAACGTCTCTCATATATATTTTGGGTAAAACGTCACCGATACGCGTGTATTTTATTTATATCACACGTTGCTACTAAAGTTTTCCATGTAATATCACGTAAGCCTAAAACTTCTCTTTATTACTATGCGAAATAAAAAGCCTAGTTTCAGGATTTCTGCTTATTAAATTAATTGATTATTCATATATATAATTAGACTAAATTTGATGCGAAACACTATCAATAGGTATAAGAATAATGAAGTTTTGTATGGCTAATGATTTTAACTAAATACATTGAATTGAACCTGGAAGTATGAAGTTATCAACTGATTTTGACAAACTTTGAGATTTTGTTCAAACTTTAACTTCTACGGCATATTTGTGTCCCCAGGCTGTATCGATTATACCAGATGGGCCTTTTTGTCGTATGAAGTGAAGTTTTGAACGTCCGAAGATGGGATATCACGAAAGTCGAAACTTCATTCTTTTTACATCTACTCTGTCCACATACTCGGCATCAAAGACTGAAATATGGATGGAGGCACATGGCATGACAGTCATTTTACTTGAAAAATAAATAATTACGCGCAATTATCATTTGGTAGAACATTTTATTTTCACATCCAAATAAAACCAATCTGTTTCTGTCGGACACTTAATACGACAATTGCGTTTTAATTATAAACATAAAATGGTACTAGTAAGACGGAAAATTCTTCTGAAGTATCAGACAATTTCAGATCTATGATATCATGATGAGAGACGTTTCCTGTTAGCCGTATGGGATAACTCCATTCTTTAAATGCACGGAACCAGAGCCTGGCAGAGGGACATTGTGGGTTAATTCCCCCTTTGATTCTTACATTTTACAAAGAAAGTCGGTCTTGAAACTCGGCGTGACCCTACCCTACCCCTACGCCCCTCCCCCCCCCCCCCCCCCAACCCCCTGAAATGGGTGACCCCCTCTTTTATGTTGGTGTCCCTCTAACCAAAATTCCTGGATCCGCAGATGCTTTACTTATAAAATAGTATATTAAAATCATATTGTGTTGTCTGAGAGTTTGGCATTAAACAGAGTCATACAGAGTGTCATTATCACGTTGATATGATCATTATATGTTATTAACTTTGTATGTGGATATATGCACGAGTTCTGCAGCGGTAATATTGCGCGACTTTAGGAGCGCAATATTATCCGCGAAAGAACGAGTGCATATATCCACATACAAAGTTGATAACCTTTTTATTACATATCCACTATCAAATGATTAATTTATATCTAAATTATCGTTCTGTCACGAAAGACAGGAAAATATACGGAAAAATATTCTCCGAAAACGCAATAAACAAATCAAACTGACGCGCATTAATGTTTTCCGCGAAAATGACGTCAACTTGTTGTCGCAACGTGCGCGTGGACGCCATGGACATCACGCGATTCTTTCCATTACAACGTTAAGAAAACATTCCACGTCCTATATTAGTCCAACTCATGACGTAATTATAACTTTCATTTCATTTCAGTCTGATAAATTACTGCGTGCCAGTATCTAATAGGTCAGATTAATCAAAGTGTAAAAGTAAACAAAATGCTGCATAAATTACAAATTAAACAAACACACAATAGCAACAAAAATCTAAAGAAACGAGATCCGCAATGGACAGAACGTCAGGGGAGGTAACTAGAGTCACGGATTGGGACTAGTCCGATATGAAAGCGTTCAACGTCATGATATGGAAAAATATTGCACGATCGCGGTCCATTGAAACCCAATGGAAAATAATTTTAGGTATGTAATTATCATTTTATTTCCTCTCATGTAGATTTACAATCGTGCATTGTATACTGACTATACTGACATAATTTTATATAAAACCTAAATGTTTGGAGCAACACTAACGAGTTTTTACATTGTTCACATTGTTTTATCGTTGTTTTTTTTTTTTTTTTTTTTTGTTTTTTTTTATTTTTTTTGGTAATCGCTCTAATATCCATGCGATGATTATATTAATTGAAAAGTTGTTTTTTTTTATTTAATTTTCATTTTTTCATTTTTAAAACCTCTTGTAAAATTCCTGCCCTTTCGGACAATTAGTATCAAAATGCACGAAAAAAACGATCATAATTACGGATAAATTGAATGGACGGATTAAAAGAAGTAAGGTTCATTCTAAAGTTTGAAATCTCAAGGAATTTTAATCGAACTTCAACTTCATACGTTAACTTCGCAAGAGACGTTGAAGGGGAAGGCGAAGGTTGAAATCTCAAACTCTCTAGTAAGAATGAGTTGAAGTACTGTGAAGTGCGCGAGTATACCGGTCTTATAAAATCAGGATTGCGAAGATTGCATTGGGTTGAAGCTCCTGCTGACGGAGGAATTAACTGTTGTAGATACTCCGGGGTCAGTCCTTTTTTCATTTTATAAAATAAAATAAATCTGTGGTCTCTTCTTCTGTTTTCAAGTGATTTCCAATGGGTTTCGCGTTGGAGATTTTCTAGCGATACTAGTCTAGTTGCTCCTGTCACAATTCGCGCACATTCATTCTGAATCTTGTCTAACTGATCCTTTTCAAAAGCTGTACAGTTATTCAAGATAACGTCGGCATACTCTAAAATAGGGCGAACAAAAGAAGTATATATCGTTTCAAGGGATATCCTGTCGAGAGTCATTTTCAATTTACGCATAATGTGTACTCGTGTCCAGGCTTTTTCAGTCATTAGTAAGTATGAGTCCAAGATGTTTATGATGTGACACTTCCGGAATCACTTGGCCATACATAGTCAGAGCAGGATGAAGCAACTGTGTTGTTTTTCTGGATATAAGAAGTGATTCTGACTTTGAAGGATTGAAATATACAAGCCATTGATCAGCCCATGACATGATTTTAAGAATGTCCGATTGGAGAAGTTCCGCAGCTGGGACCGGAAAGTCAACAATGATGTAAAGACTAGTGTCATCTGCAAAAAGGCGGATATGACTACCAAGATCAAGGACGATATCATTTATAAATATTAAGAACAAAAGGGGACCAAATATTGATCCCTGGGGAACACAGGCAGCAATATATGCCCAGGATGAAGTAATACCTGGAAGTACAACACGTTGACACGATTTCCGGCCCTGCTTCTTAGCAGCCTTTAATGTGGAAATGAGAGCTCTTCTGCGCGCAGATAGTTCTGGCGGAAATTGCTCGTGCAGGAAGAAGTCAGTTTTATCTAGCTCAACCCGCTGACGACGTATCATTTCCTTGTCTTTGAAAAATGCAAATTTGGCCACTATTCTAAGCGGGGGTGGATTTTTACTTTTAATTTATTTTCATCACATGAAAAGCAACACCAAGACTGAAATGCGTTTGTTGATACTGTAGAGGGACATTTATCAGGAAAGTAAGAGGGCTCTTAGATCATCTTGTTGTTTTGTTGTGGTCGTGTCACATCATTACATATTTTGATTTAGCCGTCCACACTTTTACACCGCCGTTTTAGATAATGTGAAGGAATTCTGATCACCCTTAATCCGTTGTTATTGTTCATTTCTGCTTGATGCAAGTCAGTTTATCGATAGATTGAAAGAAAGAAGAAAGAATCATTAAAATATAAGTGCATTGTAGAATTGAAAAGTTTAATGAAATTTAACAAAATTTAATAAAATAAAACATTTAATGAATGTGCATGATTTGGGTTAACAAATGAAATTCTATGGATTACATTATTTTTACCATCGACAAATAATCGCTTATTCTCTCCCCCCACCCCCAATCCCCCACCCCAGTGGTACATTTTATACCGTGTGTAATATATCTACATTCCTGAATAATAGCATTGACTAGCTGGGTCTTTCCCCTAGTACGTTTGGCTCTACATACCTGAATGATAATAAAAAGTTAGCTGGCCCCGATACTAATACAACTAGTATGTATATACTCCCCACTATTATGTATATATCTAAATACATGGGTATTAATACATGGTGAATGGAAAAGAGACTGACTTGTTGGTCCCCCCCCCCCCCAGTATGTATGTATCTGCATACCTGAATAGTAATTCACTGTTCATGGGGGACCTAGAATATGACTAGCTGGTTCCTTTTCCCCTAGTAAGTATATATCTACATACCTCAACGTAACCTGAATAATATTAAATGGTGAAGGTGGAACTAGCTGGTTCTTTCCCACCGGATATGTATATTTCTACATATCTGAACCTAACTAGCTGATTCTTACTCACCCCCCCCCCCCACCCACACACACACACACACCAAACACACACTTAATATGTATATATCTACATACCTGAATATAATACACTGTTAAGGGGGTTAGAAACTGACTAACGTACTCTTTTCCCAATACAGTCAGACCTGTCTATAAAGACCCCCTTGGGAGGGCCAAAATATGGTCTTTATTGAGAGGTGGTTTTTATTCACAGGTTAAAATACACTGTAGATGTTTAAATGGGAAACAAAACATGTGGTCTTTAGAGACAGATGGTCCCTGTTCAGAGGTGGTCTTTAACACAGGTTTGACTGTAGTATGTTTTTATTTTTGGGCGAACATGTTGTCCTTAGTTCATCATTTTCTGATGATCAATCTGTCTGATGAGAATTTTACAGCTGACATATTCTCTTGTATGTACAAAATTTAACCAAGCAGATGAAAGAACCAATAGTCTTTCTCCTATTTTGTGTTAGAATACTAAGAAGGAAAAGCTAAATGTGCATGCGAGCAGGGCATTTGGGGGCAGGGGAAGAAAAATCAACTGGTTAGTTTTTTCACCCGTCTTCGAATACTAATACTATGGGTGAGAATCTACCCAGGATGGAGAAAAAAAATGAATTTTTTTCTCTCGAATTTTCTGTATAAAAATTAAGGGGAGACAAAAAAGTAACTAAGGGCGAACTTGTCACAGGTATTTGTTTTCGTTCTGTGTTCAAAAATGGGGGAAAGGTACCAGGAAAATTGTTAAAGTGTGAGGGTGACGACTAACCAGTGGGGAGAAAAAAAGGTTAGAGTGTTTTTTCTCCCTTTTTGTGTACAAAAATTAAAAATTAAGGTGAGTGGAGCGAAATGCCAACTGGATGGCTTTTTCCCCAGGTAAAAAACTGCTTGGGAGAAAACTGGACTGTTACACCGGGGCTAGAAGGCGCGGATGATAGCATGCATTTCCAGTAACGTCCATGAACAGGCTCAATCAAACCGAGTCTGCAACATTTATATTTTGACGTGTTTGGCGACACTTTCCCTATTTCTATTGTATATCATGTTCTGTGTTCTGTATGCAGCGTGTACATGAACTGGATTTTAAACAACAAAAAATGTCTTAACCGTATAATTCGAATTATTTATATTTACAGTGTGCTCAATCACGTGATCGCGCTACGTCATTTTGTTCCCGCTACAAGCTCGAAAGTGAAAGTGAAAAGGTAAACAAAAATTATAAATCAGGGTGTAAGTTTGTTATTCAATATATTGTATAATATCATGCACATGATTCGAAACCTGTTTGAAAGGGCTACCCCCGATGCTACGATTTCCCCACCAAACCCTTCTCGTTTTAACGCTACTCCTGTTCAACCACTTTCGACATGTGCGCTCCGAGGTGTTCTCTCTACAAGTCAATTGCAAAAAATTACAAAAAAACACTTTCTTGTGGATAAAATTCATAGCATAGGTCATCGCTATAAACCATTGATTACTTTAAGACCATGATTAGCTCGGATATTTACTCGTAGTCGCATATTGGACAGAAAATGCCATTTTATGGAATGTTCCCACAACAAGTCCATCGCAGACCATGTTCTCACAGAAAGCAACTTTTTGTTTTTCATTTGTAATCTAGGTGCAAGCGGCGAGTACGTATGTGCAGAATGTGGAGAAGCTTTCGCCGCCTCTACAAAGAGGAAACAACACCAGCTAAGAAAGACAGATACACGTTTGACTTGTGATGCGTGTGGCAAAAAGGGAACTCCTACGCACACACAATGACATTAGGTTATGCATAGTTTCATAGAATATCCACACTGTCCATCTACATATAAACACAGGTCGGCTCTAAACCGTCACATCAGGACGGCACACAAGAAAGACTGATGTGATGTTTCTCTTTGAACGTTTCATTTTTACAGCGATTTTACACTAAGTACTATGTTCATTCTTACAAAACGAAGCCCCTGGAGAAACAAATCTTTCTAATACGTAAAAACCGCAAACTGTTGTTCTAGTCCTCTAGTGTTAAAATCTCTGTGGAGCAGCTTTAAGAATTTCGAAACTAGTTTGAATCATTTTCGAAAATTTGAACCTTTTTAAGGTCTTTGCCATATTATTATTTGAGTAAAATTACAAACTTTGTTTAAATTACTGTTCCAGAATGAGTGGTAGTATTAAGATGTTCTCCCTTGATCTACGTAAGATGTAGGTTTATATTTAATATCATACTGTATACCATTCAAGTGTTTGGATGATATTTTGTCCCTTTGTTAAACTGACACTGATACAAAATGAGCCATGAAAGTTTACATTCCTTTACACAGACATGCTTTTTGTACCTAAAAATGATTATTTTACGTTACTAACACATGAATAAGCATTTTCATAGGGTAGACTCACTAGGTTCGATCGAGTTACAAGTAGAGCCGTCTGGAGACAACGTCGGTTCACATAAGGTAATATGCGCCCCCTAACGATTTTCAGCGGATTGTTACGAAATTTTCCCATTGAAAGGTGATAATATTTTCGATTGATAATTACGCAGCGACGAAGATGTATTTTAACTTTGTAATGTCTAGATTTTAAAGTGTTTCAAGGTCGTCGCTATAAGCCAAACTTGTAATTCGTTCGAATCCAGTGAGACCCTGGTTTATTGAACTTATTTCCAATCGGATACGGTACTAACTCACCATTCTTTTGACAGAATATTTCAATTGAGAGAAACGCAACCAGCTTCATTGGGTGATATGATTTTAGAAATCCAATCATAACCATGTTAGGATCTTTAACCCACTATTAACACGTGACAGAATCTCTCATTAAAAGTCTCATTAGATAGCGCACTTTCTCAGGTCAGCGATCGAGCATCATCTGTGATGACCCTCTTGTTTTATCAACTTAGTTTATTTGTATTTTACACGCGCCACATGTTTTATTTGAAAATAAGAATTGTAAGAAAGAAATGATATACTTCATGCTTCTTCACAAAACCAAGATTTCACACAAGAAGTAAAATGCATCTAGATAAGCATATCCTCGTTCACTTTAGTATCATTTTATACGTCAAGACTCATCCCCAGAGTAGGTAGAATTATTTAATCATTTCTGCGTGCACAACCGTCATATCTAACTCACATGGCACACTTCTTAAATGAATTTTGTTCACGTTATGGCTGAGTGAGTGAGTTGGGTTTTACGTCGAATCAACACAAAATTGTCATATATCGCCGAGGGTTCACGTTTTATTGAGGTCACTTCAATTTTCTGAGTCCAGCGTGCCCTCTCAGCAAAATCATACTTATAATCACTGAATCACATAAACTTATGAATTATTTAGCAAAAATAAATGGATTACACATCAATTCTACTATTATATGCAAATTGTATCCTTATATATTAAGTTCTTATATTTAACATAGATTGCATGTTAAGAAAAAAAAACACGCTCTTTAAGCTAAATCATTCTACCTTCTTTAAGACCTATATAACACAAAAAAACACCCTGCAAATTATAAAAGTCTAAAAGACTTTTTGAAGCCGCATCATAGTTTTAATAAAATGGCATTTTCTGTCCAATATGCGACTACGAGTAAATATCCGAGCTAATCATGGTCTTAAAGTAATCAATGGTTTATAGCGATGACCTATGCTATGAATTTTATCCACAAGAAAGTGCTGTTTTGTAATTTTTTGCAACTGACTTGTAGTGAGAACCTTTTCACTTTCATTTTCGCGCTCATAGCGGGAACAAAATGACGTAGCGCGATCACGTGATTGGGCACACTGATTTAAATCAATTGTTATCCTGACGTGTATGGTGACAAACTAGATCAATATGTCTTATTGTTTTCTTATTTTTGACGTCTTTATTAAAATAAAAGCATCTAATCGTATTTGTCGAGTGTCCAATGTAAATACGCCTACACATAATCTTCATTATTATGAGGGAGTGTAGTATTAAGAAGAAGAATAAAAGAGTTTGCTGACCAGTTGTCGTTGGTTCATTTCGATGTTGTTGTTGTTGTTGCTTAAGAAAACATCATGTCATATATTACAGTGTTGATTCTGGTCTCTAAACTCTGTTTTAAAATCTATGGAAATAGCCTTCAAAGCAATAAAAAATCCACAAACCTGTCACTCCAGTATTGATTTTCATAATACGATACATGTTGTTGACAGTTCATACTTAAAGGGGAATGTGCAACGTTTGGCAACGTTTCTTAGAAAGAACTAGGCGAACAATTAACACTGACGAGAAAAGAGTATCAAAATCACACTACAGACAAAAAAGATATGGTCATTTGAATCCCATTTGTGTAACGAAATGGCAGTCATTTTTGGCACAGTGACAGCGTCATTATTTCCTTATATATGCATTATCTTATATGGTTAATCAACAGCTAAGAGAATCAAATTTTGCGGGCCTTACTGTTCGTTTTATTCGACCTGGCGAGGCGGAAGTAATCTCTGGCAAATGATGGTAATCTAAAAAAAAAAAAACCGAGCAAAAAAGAGCGCAATATAATTGTTGAATTCCGTAACCAACGATTATGGCCACTACATAAGAAATCAGGTTGCCGAATATACTACATATCCTGCACAATAATGCAGTGGACCGCTACGAAAGCCCGCCCCGCCAGGTCAATTGAAACGCACAATAGCCTCAGTTTATGTAGAGTATATTCCTTAAATCTAAACTACATGTTTAATTGTATTTAACACAAACATATTTGGCAATGCCTATGTAAGGAAAAAACGATGATATCACTGTGCCCAAAATGGCTGCCATTACATTAAATTGAAAATATTTAAACTGTCATGACGTCTTTTTTGTTTTAAGTCCGTAGGTATTATCGAAAATACAATTAGTTTTTACCTTGTTATATATGTTTTTTCATTTTCACTCATAATTTAAAAATTCATTCACCGACGAACAAGGAAGTAGTCTTTTACGCTCTAGTTGTTAGCGGGGGATATTGGGTAGTCAATTTATTTCTTACTTTTATGCGCAACGGGTCAAAATCACGAACGGACTACTTTCTAGTATCAAAATTTCATGTTTTGTAAGCGGTATCATAGCATATCATGAGGGGAAAGAAAGCAAGATTTATCAGTTGAACCTAACCCTAACTCTAACCCTAACCCCCAACCCTTCTGGCTACTCTTGCTGTTCTGGTCGCTCTGGCTACATTCTCAAAATTTTGTATATTAGTATGTACAAACCGCCAAATAAGTCAATGTCACGAAGTTCTGCATTAAAATGTTTAAAACTTCTATAAACATTTAAGTAGTCTCAAATTCCTATTAAAACTTTTTTGACAAACAAGGGTTCTATTTTCCAAAAAGATCCTATTTTATGTGCCAATTATGTACTTTGAATGAGCAACAGGAAATTTGTAATACTTTTAATAGCTTTTTTTTTTGCAAATGTAGCCAAAACATTGGCACAGACTCCATCCCTGTAAATGGAGATCACCCATGTATAATTATAATTGTAGAAAACAAGTCTAACTTTTCAGAACTAGTTTTCCAACCTGTGAATGAAACATATTGATAGGTTATGTGCTGCTGGCTATGGTCATCAAACCTTGTTAAGTTAGCAAAACCATCTGTTGTAAAGCCAGGTACTAATTTGATTAACCATTCCTTCACTACATGCCAATTCCCAGATACTCAAAATAGCTCAGGTAGCACCAGTTCATAAGAAAAATATTGCTCTAGGAAAAGGCTACCGCCCAGAGGTGGGCCAATAGTCTAGTGGTAACACGCTTGACTGTCAATCCAGAGGTCCGGGGTTCGAATCCCGGTCCAGGCACTGGAAATTTCTGAGATGCTTTTGAGTGTCTCCCATCTAACTAGAGGCCTGTACTGATTCTTCCCAGGAAAGATGGCTTCGCGTGTATCGGTGCTATACACCGGGCACGTTAAAGAACCAGACTGTCTATTCGAAAAGAGCTAGGCTAAGTTAGCCGGACACGTCTGTATCTGAAAAGTTCTCTCTGTCTGTTCTGGGGGCTTTATCTCACTCTGTCCCTCTGGTAAGATCGCTCTGTGTCTGTACTAGTAGAAGATGATTTCGCGCCCTGTGTGGCTGCAGTACATGTGAAGCGCCCTTGAACGTGTTTATCATGAAAAGGGCGCTATATAAATCTGGTATAATATATAAATATATATAATATATAGTAAGTATCCTTCCAGTTGTGTCAAAACTTTTTGACAGGACAATCAACACTCATTCATCAGAATCTTTTATCTACCATTTTAATTCCTATTTTTCTGCTTTTAGACAAAATATGGATGGTAGGGTGAACTTTTGAAAATAATAAAAGATTGGAAAATGGCGTTATATCAAAACAAATAAGTTGCTTCTATTCTTATGGACTGTTTGCCTCATGAGTTGTTGCTACTAAAATCAAAATATTATGGTTGATTAGAGTCTACTCTAGATTTAATAAAATGTTATTTAGCAACGGAAAACGATGTGTAGAATTATATGTTTCTAGTAGTTTCCTGGATATTGTTAAACGGTGTACCACAAGGTTCAATTTTTTTCTTTTTTCTTTTTATTTATGATATTTTTCATTTTGTGGAGGAAAGTAGTCTCTATATATCTATGCTGATGATAATACTCTTTCAAAATCATATCACGATATAAAAACATGTTGTAAAATGATAGCACCTGATTCTCCCTAATTAATTGATTCACAGAACAATCAAACGAAGGCAAGCCTAGACAAGTTTCAAGTAATAACCATTGGGAAAAGCACTAAAATGAAAATATAAACTTCTAGATGACTGTCAAGTTTTGGGTTAACTATAATGGTGACAATATCTGAGGTATCTTCCAAGCAGTATACACGATGAAGGTTTCCTAGATATACTTGACTTGCTGTACCCCTAGACTTGCTTCGCTTCTTAGACTTGCTTCGCTTCTTAGACTTGCTCCTCTAATTTAAATTGCTCCTCTCACTGAACTTGCTGCGCAACCTGGACTTGCTGCACTTGGAAGACTTACTCCTCCGAATTGGACTTGCTCCTGTTACTGGACTTGCTGCGCAACCTGGACTTGCTGCACTTGGAAGACTTACTCTTCCGAATTGGACTTGCTCCTTTTACTGGACTTGCTGCGCAACCTGGACTTGCTGCACTTGGAAGACTTACTCTTCCGAATTGGACTTGCTCCTTTTACTGGACTTACTGCGCAACCTGGACTTGCTGCACTTGGAAGACTTACTCTTCCAAATTGGACTTGCTCCTGTTACTGGACTTGCTGCGCAACCTGGACTTGCTGCACTTGGAAGACTTACTCTTCCAAATTGGACTTGCTCCTTTTACTGGACTTGCTCCTTTTACTGGACTTGCTGCGCAACCTGGACTTGCTGCACTTGGAAGACTTACTCTTCCAAATTGGACTTGCTCCTTTTACTGGACTTGCTGCGCAACCTGGACTTGCTGCACTTGGAAGACTTACTCTTCCAAATTGGACTTGCTCCTTTTACTGGACTTGCTGCGCAACCTGGACTTGCTGCACTTGGAAGACTTACTCTTCCAAATTGGACTTGCTCCTTTTACTGGACTTGCTGCGCAACCTGGACTTGCTGCACTTGGAAGACTTACTCTTCTGAATTGGACTTGCTGCGCAACCGGGACTTGCTGCGCTTTGGAGACGTACTCCTCTAACTGAAACTCTTAAGTTTCGTTAGTGACAATACTGGAGGTTTCTTTCTAAACCTTATTTTTTTTCTCTCTTTTTTATTTCTATTCCATTTCAAGTATAAATACAAAACGCGCGAACCGGATAGAGAGACGCCATTGTGACGTCACGCGAACAAAAATAGCATACAAAAATGGCGGCAAATTGTGTTTGTTTTATACAAATAAATTGATATTTTTGACAACAGCCCCCTTCTAAAGAAATATTCCATATTTCAAAATCATGGCAAAAATATCTGATTTATTCTGTCTGCATATCCTCTGTTGATATTGTAATGTGGGGACTGTCTTCATCATCTTCATCTTGTCTGCTCAGATAATCTGCAAAGATGTTGTCTGATCCTTTTATTGCCTCAATCCGGAATTTATATGACTGCAAAAATAATGCCCATCTCACTAATCTTCCATTATCTGGTGTGGATTTCTGGATATATGCTAAAGAATTGTGGTCTGTTTGTATGACGAATTCCTTCCCATAAAGATACTTCTGGAATTTTTTTATTCCGAATACTATGGCAAGGCACTCTCTTTCTCCAACTGAGTAGTTCTTCTCACGATCGAGCAGCTTCTTGCTGGCAAAGGCAACTGAAATAAACCCTCTTCATACTGCTGCAGTAACGCTGCTCCGATCCCGGTACTTGAACCATCACACTGTAAAATGAATTGTTTAGAAAAATCTGGTAGTCGAAGAATAGGCGATCTGGTGAGTTGATCCTTCAAGGTATTAAAAGCACTATCTTGACTTGCTTCCCATTTGACATAATTCGGCTGTCCCTTTTTCGTCAAGTCTGTTAGAGGTGCTGCTATTTCGGCAAATGAAGGTATGAATTTCTGTAATAGCCCGCTAATCCTAAAAATGCCCTAACTTGTCTTTTGGTTTTTGGAACTGCTGCTTGCCTTATGCGATTAAGTTTCTCCTCTTCCATCTGAACTATTCCATTTCCAACCATATGTCCTGTAAATCCAATATTGCCAAACCCAATAAAACATTTTGATGGTTTAACTGTAAGACATGCTTTTTTAAGTCTTTGGAGGAGGTCTCGTAGCATAACAAGATGATCATTCCAAGTTGGAGTATGTCCTATCATATCGTCGATATAATTATCAACGTTGTTACATCCTGCTAGCAGCTTCCTCATCATACGATTGAAGGTCGCCCCAGAGTTGACCATTCCAAATGGCATTTTCTTAAACTGGTAATCTCCCTCTGTCTGTAGAAAATGCTGTCATTCTTCGGCAACTTTCAGCAACTGGAATCTGCCAGTAACCTTTACATAAGTCGATCTTTGTAAAAACTTATCATCTTTCAGTCTTGCCAGAATATCATCCACACTAGCCATAGGTTCGGTATCAAACTTGGTCACAGAATTAAGGCGTCGAAAGTCAATGCAGAATCTATTGCTTCCGTCTTTCTTCTTTACGATTACGATAGGTGCATTGTACTCGGATACAGATTGTTCTATAACATCAGCTTCCAGCATCTTCTTAATTTCATCTTCCACATCTTGACGCTTAGCGTATGGTATTGGGTACTGCTTCACTCGGATAGGTTTGTGGTCAGTCAGTTCGACGTGGTGCTGTATGAGAGGAGTTGTTCCTGGTTGTTCGGAGAACACCTCACTAAATTCTTGAAGAAGATCTAAGACTTGTTTTCTCTGTTCCTGAGTAAGTCTTTCACAGATCTTGACATCATTAAATGTTTCACCACTTATGTATCCTGGAAACTCTAGAAGACTTTCATCATCTACCGCTCCACCTTGAATATGGTTGTTATCTTCTATAATTGCCACACTTGCTGCAATCGTGTCTTTGCGTTCTTCATACTTCTTTAGCAAATTGATGTGATATGTTCTCGTTCTATCACCAACATTTATTCTATAGTCAACTCCGTTGATGCCTCAACAACTTCATATGGTCCTTTCCATTGTAGCATCATCTTATTCTTATCTGTCGGAAGCAAGAGTAGTACTTTGTCGCCAAGTTTTAATACTCGTTTGCGAGCTTTCTTATCGTAATGATGTTTGTATGTCTTCTGAGCTCTATTTAGACTTTCTCTTGCTATCTTGCACGTTTCTTCCAACCGCTGCTTTAAATCAAATACATATTGATATGTGTTCTGTGTCTCAGGATTTTCTTTCGCTGTCCATATTTCTTTCAAACACTTGCATTGGTCCCCGCACTGTTCTTCCATATAAAAGTTCAAAGGGTGAGAATCCTGTACTTGATTGTGGTACTTCTCTATAGGCAAATAATACTGCCGAAAGGTATCTATCCCAATCTTTGGGTCTTTCTTGGCACATCTTCTTTAACATGCTCTTCAGGACTCCATTCATACGCTCACAAAATCCATTGCACTTTGGGTTGTATGGTGTGGTGAAGAGTTGCTTCACTGATATAAGACGACTTACTTCTTTCATCAGGTCAGATGTAAATTGGCTGCCTCTGTCACTTAAAACTTCACTTGGGAGACCTACTCTCGAAAAGATGTCAAGAAGTGTTTCTGCTACTCTTTCTGTGTCAATTCGTGGTAATGCTACCGCTTCTGGGTATCGCGTGGCATAATCCACCACTGTTAATATATATCTGTTTCCACTGTCTGACACTGGTGCAATAGGTCCTATTAAATCTATGGCTATTCTGTGGAAGGGTTCTTCAATCACTGGCATGTCTCCTAAAGGAACCTTCTTAACTCGGCCTTTCGGAATGGTCTTTTGGCATTTGTCACAAGATCGGCAAAATCGTCCAACTTCACTTGAAATCCCAGGCCAATAGAAACTTGACGTGATCCTGTCCTCTGTTTTCTTCGCTGAAAGATGTCCTCCAACGATCGATTCGTGAGCAAGTTCCATCACTCTTTTGCGTTTGCTTGCTGGTACGACAATCTGTTTGATCTCGTAGTCATACGCCCCTTTCGTCTGATGATAAACTCTATACAGCACTCCATTTCTTATTGCAAATTTGTATTTTGCACCACCCTTGGTTTCGAGCATGTCTTCTGTCTTTGCTAAATCCCACAGCTTTTGCAATGCTCTATCTTCCTTCTGTGATTCCTTTAATGTCTCCACATTTACTTCTGTTTCACAGGAGGTTTCGGCACATTCAGTGCTTTCGTTGGTAGCTCTGCTTTTCTACTCTGTGATCTTGTCATAACCGCAGCTACTGATGTATCAGCAATCTTCTTTTCCATTCAGGATCAGGTCTATCAAGTACACCAGGAACATTCCCAATGACTAAGTCACAAATCAACGACTTTGGTACCATTGCCTCAATTTCTCCAATGTAATACGGAGTATCAACCCATATCTTCGCCATAGGTACAACTTTGGCGTCCCCATCTATTGTGATCATCACTATTTCTTTGCCTAGAAATTGCTCTTCTTTGACTAAGTCTCTTCTTACAGCAGCGGATTCGCATCCAGTGTCCCTTAACACTTTCACTTCTTCTGTTCCTACGAATCCTCTCTGTACCTCCAAGTTCCTCTCCCCTTTTAAGCTGTCAATGGTACAAACTCCTGCAAGTATTGGGACTGACTCCCCACTTGCCAACTTCAATTTTCCGTCTTCAGTATTGTTTTTCAATGGACTGTTTTTTACTTCCGTTTGAACACACACTGCTGCTAACTTCTGGTCATTCTTTGCTGGAGCTGATCTCATCTGCCTACAATCTCTGGCAAAGTGTCCTGCTTTATTACAGATAAAGCAACTCTTTGGAGTGTTACTCCTGCTGTTTTGTCTACAGTCACGCGCTAAATGACCTGCTTTATTACATATAAAGCAGGTTTTCCGCAACCCATTCTTCTCTTCTGTCTTTCGACTGGACTGCTCATGACTGGTGGAGTTGTGCTTCCTTTGTGGCGCAACACTCTTCGACAATATTGAAGGTGTCCCCTTATGTGCTTCGATGTACTGCTCTGCAAGACGTGTTATCTCGTCCATCGACTTTGGTGTTCTCTCTTTCAGAAACACCGCTAATTCGGCTGAACAACCTTCAATAAACTGCTCTCTTATCATTAAATCACATAAGGATTCATACGTCTTTTCTATTCCAGCCAGTTCAGTCCAACGACTGAAGTATCTCTTTATTCTTGACACAAATTGGAAGACCGACTCTCCTTGGTCTGGTTTACTTTGTCGAAATTTAGATCTGAATCCCTCTTCAGTCAACTGATACCTCCTTAGGATCGCTTTCTTGAGAGAATCGTAATTACAGGCCTCTTCTTGTGGCATGCTTGTGTACACCTCCAGTCCCATTCCTGTTAAAAGTGAGCTAAGACTTATGGCCCAGCTCTCCTCTTCCCACTTTTGACTTTGAGCATATCTCTCAAACCTTTCCAGATATGCGTCAATGTTATCGTGCTCTTCATCAAACTTTGGAATCTTAGGTCTGTACGCCTTACAAGTATCAGTACTGTCTACTCTGTTGACCCTCAAACGCTCAATCTCTAAGTCTCTCTCCTTCATTTGCAGTTCAAGTTCATCTCCATCTGTCTCCTTTCTTCATCACGTCGTTGGGCTCTCTCTTCCCTTGCTATACATTCCTCTTCCTTTCTTTGATGAAAAGGATCAAGTCTCCACCGGACAATCCAAGTCTCTCGCCAAGTCTCAACCATTCATCGTAATACATCATGCTTGTTATGATAGCTGCAATATATTATAGTAAATCCCGGACGAGCCCCCAATTTGTCAAGTTTTGGGTTAACTATAATGGTGACAATATCTGAGGTATCTTCCAAGCAGTATACACGATGAAGGTTTCCTAAATATACTTGACTTGCTGTACCCCTAGACTTGCTTCGCTTCTTAGACTTGCTTCGCTTCTTAGACTTGCTCCTCTAATTTAAATTGCTCCTCTCACTGAACTTGCTGCGCAACCTGGACTTGCTGCACTTGGAAGACTTACTCCTCCGAATTGGACTTGCTCCTGTTACTGGACTTGCTGCGCAACCTGGACTTGCTGCACTTGGAAGACTTACTCTTCCGAATTGGACTTGCTCCTTTTACTGGACTTGCTGCGCAACCTGGACTTGCTGCACTTGGAAGACTTACTCTTCCGAATTGGACTTGCTCCTTTTACTGGACTTACTGCGCAACCTGGACTTGCTGCACTTGGAAGACTTACTCTTCCAAATTGGACTTGCTCCTGTTACTGGACTTGCTGCGCAACCTGGACTTGCTGCACTTGGAAGACTTACTCTTCCAAATTGGACTTGCTCCTTTTACTGGACTTGCTCCTTTTACTGGACTTGCTGCGCAACCTGGACTTGCTGCACTTGGAAGACTTACTCTTCCAAATTGGACTTGCTCCTTTTACTGGACTTGCTGCGCAACCTGGACTTGCTGCACTTGGAAGACTTACTCTTCCAAATTGGACTTGCTCCTTTTACTGGACTTGCTGCACTTGGAAGACTTACTCTTCCAAATTGGACTTGCTCCTTTTACTGGACTTGCTGCGCAACCTGGACTTGCTGCACTTGGAAGACTTACTCTTCTGAATTGGACTTGCTGCGCAACCGGGACTTGCTGCGCTTTGGAGACGTACTCCTCTAACTGAAACTCTTAAGTTTCGTTAGTGACAATACTGGAGGTTTCTTTCTAAACCTTATTTTTTTTCTCTCTTTTTTATTTCTATTCCATTTCAAGTATAAATACAAAACGCGCGAACCGGATAGAGAGACGCCATTGTGACGTCACGCGAACAAAAATAGCATACAAAAATGGCGGCAAATTGTGTTTGTTTTATACAAATAAATTGATATTTTTGACAATGACATTCAAATAAATTGTGATGAAAATGTAAAATAGCTTGGTGTAACCAAAGATTATCAATTAAAATTTTCTGTTCATATTTCAAATATATGTAAAAAGGCTTCCAGGCAGTTAAATGTATTGAAACAAATTGGCAAACATCTATGTAAACTTGGAAAATTCAACATCTATTACTCTTTTATTCTCTCCAACTTTAATTATTGTCTCCTACGTTGCACTTTTGTGGAGGAATAAACACACAAAAATAGAAAATAAAACCAGGAAAGGGCTGTTAGATTCATTTACGATCTTGAGCCTGAGAAGTAATAAAATCTTCCAGTGAAGACTGTATCATAGAAACTTTCTCGAGGTTATATCAGATTTTTTTCATTACTTTAGGTTATCAAGTTCTCAGTATAAGTGTAAAAAATATAAAAAGATAGCGACCACTTACACTATAAAATCATTACAGAATGTTTAGCAGAAAGACTAAAACCATTTTTATCTTAGTTACTACATACTGATCAAGAGGAGTTTATTCATGGTTTTATACAAGGTAGACACATTTCTGAAGCAAACAGGCTTATTCAAGATACAACAGATTTCACAGATCTCGGAAATATAAATGGAGTTACTATAATCTTTCTGAATCAAACAAATTTGTTCTTATGTCTCGTGTCTGAAATTGTTTTATATTTTAGAAGCAGAAGCACTGACATGTGAAATCAGACAGAATAATAATATACAAGGAATTAAATTTTCATTGCAGAGCGGTCTAGAACTCGAAATAAAATTAAACAAATTCCGTGCAACACTCAGTTTTAAAAATAAAGCTCAAATTCCAGAAATATTCAATAACTTCCGAGAATACGAACTTTCATGCGAAGCTAAATAAATAAGGATCTGTATCAGAAAGACATTAAAGACATGGACGAAAAAATTATGTGTTTGTCATGGCTACAATATGCACACAAAAGAAGTTTGGATGAAATAAATAAACAAAATTAAATTCTTAAATAGTATTTGACAACGAGTACTTGTTCTAACAATTGGTTCGTTCCCTATTTTATATATATAGTATAAACAATAAGAAAAACGTCCATCAGAAAAAGAAACATTCAAAGAACGCACGCAGCTACCTATACTGTCATCCATACGGCCGTGTCTTGGTGAGCTCTACGTAAAATATGTTATGTTTTGTTTAAATAGACCACAAGCGCCGCAAGCTCTTTTTAATCAGCCACTATTTCACAATGGTCTTGAATAGAATATTTTGACTGTCCATGTTACAAAGCTATGGTAAAGTAATAGGACAGCATATATAGCCATGCTACTAACAGTAAGAAAATTGTTTTTGTCTGTTGTGTACTTTGAAATATTTCTATTTTAACAGCAGAGAGTTTTTGTCTTCCCGTCTGTTATTTCATCAGCATATATTTGATTTGACCGTGTGAATTGTGTGCGTCTCGACTTTTATATCAAAACTAGTCTTTTTGCCAAAGTTCAGAACAGAAAATGTCACAATACCCTAGGGTATTGTTCTATACAGTTCTTTCCTTGCAAAACGCTGATATTTGACAATCGATTGGTCAGTTCAAATACATCCATAGTCATATTGCTTGCAATTGTGTACGTGGAAGTGAAAAGATGCACATCTCCACTTACAGTATAATTATTAGCTTCGTGCTGACCTTTCTATCAAGTATCATGATACCGTCAGCTTGTACCTCCCTTCGTATACTGATAGATCACTGTGGATCTGCATGGAAAGAACACTGTTGGCACTAATAGATCACTCTAAGAACATTGTGAATTAGTAATAAAAGATCACTGAAAGGTTATTATAGATTAGTACTGAAAGATCACTGTCCATCTTCACTGAATGATCACGCTGGATCAGTACTGAAAGATCACTCTGGGTCAGCACTGAAAGATCACTGGATCAGTACTGAAATATCACTCTGGATCAGCACTGAAAGATCACTCTAGATCAGCAATAAAGATACCACTCTGAATCAGCAATAAAATACCACTCTGAATCAGCAATAAAATACCACTCTGAATCAGTAATAAAATACCACTCTGAATCAGTAATAAAAGATCAATGAAAGGTTATTATAGATTAGTACTGAAAGATCACTGTCCATCATCACTGAATGATCACGCTGGATCAGTACTGAAAGATCACTCTGGATCAGCACTGAAAGATCACTGAATCAGTAATAAAATACCACTCTGAATCAGTAATAAAAGATCAATGAAAGGTTATTATAGATTAGTACTGAAAGATCACTGTCCATCATCACTGAATGATCACGCTGGATCAGTACTGAAAGATCACTCTGGATCAGCACTGAAAGATCACTGGATCAGTACTGAAATATCACTATGGATCAGCACTGAAAGATCACTATTGATCAGCACTGAAAGATCACTCTAGATCAGCAATAAAGATACCACTCTGAATCAGCAATAAAATACCACTCTGAATCAGTAATAAAAGATCAATGAAAGATCACCAATACGTTTAGGTAATGTCAGGAGAAGTACAGCTGTTTTACTAATTATATTGAAACTTTCTTTACTATTTTAGGGCTTCATTTTCCTATAGATATTCAGTATGTCGCGAGATGGAACCTCTCCTTTCCAGTGAGGAGCTTCAATTTCCCAGTAGATACCCAGTACTAGTACCCGGTCACCGTGGCCCAGTGGTTAAGGTGTCCGCCTCGGGATCGGGAGGTCGGAGGTTCGAGCCCCATGGGGAGCGTTCGTCCGGGGGATGTTTGTCATGGGACTCATTCCGAAATGGCCGGTTCGTGAGCCGCGAGCTAGTTAAATGAATGGTTACCGATTTCTATCCGCCTGGCGCCTGGCATAGTGGTAGAAGTTGGGAGGTAATTGGTACGCACAATAAAAGGTGTCTCATAAGCCAAATTGGCTGGCCCTTTCAATAGGGGTGACACTATAATAAACAAGACCTTTACCTTAACCTTTAGTATGTCTCGAGATGAAACCTCTCCTTTCCAGCGTGGAGCTTCAATTTCCCGATAGATATCCAGTATGTCTCGAGATGAAGTGTATGTCTTCAGATGAAACCTCTCCTTTCCATTGTGGAGCTTCAATTTCCCGATCGATATCCAGTATGTCCCGAGATGAAGTGTATGTCTTCAGATGAAACCTCTCCTTTCCAGTGTGGAGCTTCAATTCGCGATAGATATCCAGTATGTCTCGAGATGAAAAGTATGTCTTCAGATGAAACCTCTCCTTTCCATTGTGGAACTTCAATTTCCCGATAGATATTCAGCATGTCTCGAGATGAAGTGTATGTCTTCAGATGAAACCTCTCATTTCCAGTGTGGAGCTTCAATTCGCAATAGATATCCAGTATGTCTCGAGATGAAAAGTATGTCTAGAGATGAAACATCTCCTTTCCATTGTGGAACTTCAATTTCCCGATAGATATTCAGTATGTCTCGAGATGAAAAGTATGTCTCCAGATGAAACCTCTCCTTTCTAGTGCGGAGCTTCAATTTCCCGATAGATATCCAGTATGTCTCGAGATGAAGTGTATGTCTTCAGATGAAACCTCTCCTTTCCAGTGTGGAGCTTCAATTTCCCGATAGATATTCAGTATGTCTCGAGATGAAGTGTATGTCTTCAGATGAAACCTCTCCTTTCCAGTGTGGAGCTTCAATTCGCGATAGATATCCAGTATGTCTCGAGATGAAAAGTATGTCTTCAGATGAAACCTCTCCTTTTCATTGTGGAACTTCAATTTCCCGATAGATATTCAGCATGTCTCGAGATGAAGTGTATCTCTTCAGATGAAACCTCTCCTTTCCAGTGTGGAGCTTCAATTCGCGATAGATATCCAGTATGTCTCGAGATGAAAAGTATGTCTAGAGATGAAACCTCTCTTTTCCATTGTGGAACTTCAATTTCCCGATAGATATTCAGTATGTCTCGAGATGAAAAGTATGTCTCCAGATGAAACCTCTCCTTTCTAGTGTGGAGCTTCAATTTCCCGATAGATATCCAGTATGTCTCGAGATGAAGTGTATGTGTTCAGATAAAACCTCTCCTTTCCAGTGTGGAGCTTCAATTTCCCGATCGATATCCAATACGTCCCGAGATGAAGTGTATGTCTTCAGATGAAACCTCTCCTTTCCAGTGTGGAGCTTCAATTTCCCGATAGATATCCAGTATGTCTCGAGATGAAACCTCTCCTTTCCAGAGTGAGCTTCAATTTCCCGATAGATATCCAGTATGTCTCGAGATGAAACCTCTCCTTTCCAGAGTGAGCTTCAATTTCCCGATAGATATCCAGTATGTCTCGAGATGAAACCTCTCCTTTCCAGTGTGGAGCTTCAATTTCCCGATAGATATCCAGTATGTCTCGAGATGAAGTGTATGTCTTCAGATGAAGCCTTTCCTTTCCAGTGTGGAGCTTCAATTTCCCAGCAGATACCCAGTTTGTCTCGAGATGAAACCTCTCCTTTCCAGAGTGAGCTTCAATTTCCCGATAGATATCCAGTATGTCTAGAGATGAAACCTCTTCTTTCCAGAGTGAGCTTCAATTTCCCGATAGAAATCCAGTATGTCACCATAGGAAACCTATCCTTCTCAGAGTGCAGCTTTAATCTTCCAGAAGATACCCAGTATGGCTTGAGATGAAACATCTCCTTTCCAGTGTGGAGCTTCAATTTCCCAATAGATATCCAGTATGTCTAGAGATGAAACCTCTCCTTTCCAGTGTGGAGCTTCACTTTCCAGTAGATACCCAGTATGTCTCGAGATGAAACCTCTCCTTTCCAGTGTTGAGCTTCAATTTCCCGATAGATATCCAATATGTCCCGCGATGAAACCTCTCCTTTCCAGTTTGGAGCTTCACTTTCCTAGTAGGTGGAGACAGAACCTCTCCTTTCTAATGTGGAACTTCATTTCCCCGATAGAGTACATTTATAGATGAAACTTTTCCAGTGTTTGGATTCATGTAGATACATGTACACAGTATGTCTAGAACTGAAACCTCTACTTTCCAGTGTGGTGATTCATTTTCTCAGTAAATGCCAAGTGCGTCATGAGATTAAACCGTTCGTTTCCAGAGCCGAGCTTCTATTTTCACAATCAATCTGGAGATGAAACCTTTCCAATACGGAGCTTCATTTTACCAATACGTACCTAGTATCTCGAGATTATTTGGTTTTAGCGGTTCAGTCTTGAGAGTACCAGAAATTAGATACTCTTCATACCCATCAACCAAACATACCATGAAATTGTTGATAAACTCGACAAACAACCTGTTAACTGCAATAGAAAGAATACGAACTGAATACACTTGTAACACTTGATGAAACCTCTCCTTTCCATTGTGGAACTTCAATTTCCCGATAAATATTCAGTATGTCTCGAGATGAAAAGTATGTCTCCAGATGAAACCTCTCCTTTCTAGTGTGGAGCTTCCATTTCCCGATAGATATCCAGTATGTCTCGAGATGAAGTGTATGTGTTCAGATAAAACCTCTCCTTTCCGGTGTGGAGCTTCAATTTCCCGATCGATATCCAGTATGTCCCGAGATGAAGTGTATGTCTTCAGATGAAACCTCTCCTTTCCAGTGTGGAGCTTCAATTTCCCGATAGATATCCAGTATGTCTCGAGATGAAGTGTATGTTTTCAGATGAAGCCTTTCCTTTCCAGTGTGGAGCTTCAATTTCCCAGCAGATACCCAGTATGTCTCGAGATGAAACCTCTCCTTTCCAGAGTGAGCTTCAATTTCCCGATAGATATCCAGTATGTCTAGAGATGAAACCTATCCTTCTCAGGGTGCAGCTTTAATCTTCCAGAAGATACCCAGTATGTCTTGAGATTAAACATCTCCTTTCCAGTGTGGAGCTTCAATTTCCCAATAGATATCCAGTATGTCTAGAGATGAAACCTCTCCTTTCCAGTGTGGAGCTTCAATTTCCCGATAGATATCCAATATGTCCCGCGATGAAACCTCTCCTTTCCAGTGTGGAGCTTCACTTTCCTAGTAGGTGGAGACAGAACCTCTCCTTTCTAATGTGGAACTTCATTTCCCCGATAGATACTGAGTACATTTATAGATGAAACTTTTCCAGTGTTTGGCTTCATGTAGATACATGTACACAGTATGTCTAGAACTGAAACCTCTACTTTCCAGTGTGGTGATTCATTTTCTCAGTAAATGCCAAGTGCGTCATTAGATTAAACCGTTCGTTTCCAGAGCCGAGCTTCTATTTTCACAATCAATCTGGAGATGAAACCTTTCCAATACGGAGCTTCATTTTACCAATACGTACCTAGTATCTCGAGATTATTTGGTTTTAGCGGTTCAGTCTTTAGAGTACCAGAAATTAGATACTCTTCATACCCATCAACCAAACATACCATGGAATTGTTGATAAACTCGACAAACAACCTGTTAACTGCAATAGAAAGAATACGAACTGAATACACTTGTAACACTTGATGAAACCTCTCCTTTCCATTGTGGAACTTCAATTTCCCGATAGATATTCAGTATGTCTCGAGATGAAAAGTATGTCCCCAGATGAAACCTCTCCTTTCTAGTGTGGAGCTTCCATTTCCCGATAGATATCCAGTATGTCTCGAGATGAAGTGTATGTGTTCAGATAAAACCTCTCCTTTCCAGTGTGGAGCTTCAATTTCCCGATCGATATCCAGTATGTCCCGAGATGAAGTGTATGTCTTCAGATGAAACCTCTCCTTTCCAGTGTGGAGCTTCAATTTCCCGATAGATATCCAGTATGTCTCGAGATGAAGTGTATGTCTTCAGATGAAGCCTTTCCTTTCCAGTGTGGAGCTTCAATTTCCCAGCAGATACCCAGTATGTCTCGAGATGAAACCTCTCCTTTCCAGAGTGAGCTTCAATTTCCCGATAGATATCCAGTATGTCTAGAGATGAAACCTATCCTTCTCAGGGTGCAGCTTTAATCTTCCAGAAGATACCCAGTATGTCTTGAGATTAAACATCTCCTTTCCAGTGTGGAGCTTCAATTTCCCAATAGATATCCAGTATGTCTAGAGATGAAACCTCTCCTTTCCAGTGTGGAGCTTCAATTTCCCGATAGATATCCAATATGTCCCGCGATGAAACCTCTCCTTTCCAGTGTGGAGCTTCACTTTCCTAGTAGGTGGAGACAGAACCTCTCCTTTCTAATGTGGAACTTCATTTCCCCGATAGATACTGAGTACATTTATAGATGAAACTTTTCCAGTGTTTGGCTTCATGTAGATACATGTACACAGTATGTCTAGAACTGAAACCTCTACTTTCCAGTGTGGTGATTCATTTTCTCAGTAAATGCCAAGTGTACCTAGTACCTCGAAATTATTTTGTTTTAGCGGTTCAGTCTTGAGAGTACCAGAAATTAGATACTCTTCATACCCATCAACCAAACATACCATGGAATTATTGATAAACTCGACAAACAACCTGTTAACTGCAATAGAAAGGATACGAACTGAATACACTTGTAAAATAATATGATAGTGTAACCATGTTTGTTTGTTTGTTTCATCATCATTGTATCCCCTTTCAAGAAAATTACAAAATGGGCTGCTTTATCAGAAAGGGTACTAAAACAGTACATTGATCTGTACTGTTGTACGCAGCTCAAATGGATTCGTGTAGGCCGTGATCACAAGAGCCCAATACATCATTACAGATTAATGTTCTACCTTAACTGAACGGCACAAGAGATCACTGCAGATCAAGGTTCTGCTTCATCTGTATCTCACAAGAGCCCAATACATTAACTAGATCCCACAAGAGCCCAATACATCAGTGCAAATCAAGGTTCTGCTTTACTTGTAATGTCATTTTCTTTTTGCAAGAAAATTCTACGTTAGTAGCCACTGTCTTTTGCCGTTTACACAGCAAACGGTAAACTTAGAATTCACATAATGATCTTAAAAAGAAAAAAACATTCCCTGTGCAATATTTGCAGCAAGATACAAATAAGCACACACAAGTTTGCTGTTCAATGATGTTAAAAGGTATACATGTGGCATTTGCCTCAGGTGACTTCAAAGGACACAAGAGCAATAAACGGATGTCGACTTTTTTGGTTTAGAGCCATTTTCAACTGTGTTTCCGTTTTGTCAGGGTTGGCAGTTAACCAAATCTGAGATCCTGTACCAGTATTATTCTGTTCTCCGCAAGTGAGTACATGCTTCTCCATATGAATCAGAGGTGGGGGACAAAGGTTTTGAAAATGGTATGGAACACATGACGGCAATCTTTACCCTTCCATGGTCTTTCTTGGAAGAATCATCTTATCTCGCTTTCTATCTAAAATTGAAAATAGAAAGATATAAGTTGCAATTCAGAGATTAAACGCCATATATATCGAATTACAAAATTCAGAAAAGGGTAATAAATTAACCATAAAATATCATCAAAGATCTGTGTAAATGCAGTCAATGGCACTTGGTCAATATTAGTCCAGAATTGCAAACTTACCCCATTTTTGTCGGCATATAGTCTTATAATCATAAATGCTAACAACCCGATTTAGGATGTATCTATTATTTTCAAAAGTATTTGTAATTGTGTCATACTGAGCTGAATCAGAAGTTCACCTCAATTTTGTTTTAAAAAGTGTCTTCTCTTACGTGCGGCATCAGCACCAGACGTTGCGCAATCCATTTTAAGCGTATACCGGCGGAAACTTCGGATTGCGAGTCCGCAACCCCCCCCCCCCCCCACACACACACACACACACACATGCTAGTGATTAAGATATTTTTTCCTAACATGTTCGCATAAAAAACGTACGTTTTATAATTACATGTACTTCACTAAAAATCAATCATAAATGTAACGATATTCCTCGGTAATTGTCGACATTATCTGTAGCCTATTTTTGTACCAGTGATGTAAAAGGATAGATGATGTCCATTTCACCGGGATTTCACCATTTAAATACAGTATGTTTAACGGTTTACGAGTATATGGAAGATTTAGTGTAGATCATAAAAAAAGTGTTCATCATCCAACGTGCCAGAACATGCTTCAAGCGGATTAAGAACCATAACTAAAATCACAGTCCGTTATTTCTGCATTATGAATAAAATGCTGAAATATCACTGCTAACGACATTATGTAGTGGGAGTGACTTACTTTACGATAAATTATCTGCGCATTGAAACAAATTCTCAATAGACTCTAAGGGAGTCAGTGGCGCAGTGGTTAGCAGGTTGGACTACAATGCCAGCGGTCCGGGTTCGATTCCATTCCAGGCGGTGACTTTCGTCGACTACCCACGTTAAACAAGAAACTTTACTTTACTTTTAATTAGTGGTCTCTGACCTATAACGAATCTGTGTGAACAATTGGTGTTTTCTAACCTTTTAAAATCCGCAATCAGACGCTTGATTTATAGCGGAAGGGACGTGTTAGCAGCCTAAAAAAATATCAAAAATGTCTTCGCAGGTAAAACATATTTTATCTTAAAATGTAGGAAAATTTGTCAACCCATTTTTTTCTAAATATAGTGATAATCATCATTGTATTTACGATAATGTAATTAAATAAATAATACTTGATAAACATTAAATTTTTCGTCGGTGTAAGAAGACGCTTATAAATCTATGTAGCCTTACTCATTGGCTTTATTGTAACTGGGAAATTTACCAGGTGGAATCAGTCTGTACTTCAAGCTTTTTAGGACAATAGCCAAATAATATTGTCTAGCAACACCAGCAACGTCTTTCCGTGCTGCCTGCGCCAAGGGAAATCACTCTTGCTGTGTTCCGGGTTCAAGCTATCGCCCCAGGCCATACCAGACCGTACACGGACATACCTGTCAAGACACACGCATTGCGCATATGTCACACACATTTTGGCCCAAGATCACGCTCACACGCCTACTATTCCAAGTCGCGCGCATTTTTAAAAAAATATAGCAGTCATTTGTTTTTCCGTAGAAAATTATTGAATCGAACATGCGAGACAGCGTTGACACGGTGTTTTCATGCCGTATAATACAACTTTTACAAATCACCGGTGCAACATGTCATATTTACCGCATGCATAAACGGCACAAAAAGTAAACCAAACTCCAACGCAGTGATCTCCCTTGCCGCTTCGCTCATCAATGAGCGGTAAGGGAAATCACTGCGTTGGAGTTTGAAAGGAAACATGGAGGGAGACTATTCAAAAGCAGGTCGATTATATGTGTTCAAAAAGTGTTCTTTTTCCATATGAGAGCGTCTCCGGCTTTTAGGGATCATTGCCCTCCAGACCCTACGAGGGACAACCTTCCCTTCGAACCCCAATCACACTCGTGGCCTTTGTAGAGCCTTGACAGCTATGCGCGGACACTGCACTCCTCCCCGTCATATTGAAAGGAGGTAGGTTTAAAGGTGAGGGGGGTATCGGCCATTACGCTACATGGCGGTAGTGTTTAGATTGTCCCTTTTTTCAAGTTTTAAACAAAAGAAATGAATAAAAAAAGTATTGCAGATTATCATTAAACATTGTTGTAATTAAGATGTAGCAAAAATATCCTCAAAGTTTACTTTATTTTTGAAATTTTATCTTTTATTCTACACTGCCGCTTCCTTGGCTCGATACCGAAGGTGTGAAATTATTTGCATTTTTCAATGTAAACAGATTATAGTTGCAAAAAAAATGTTGCCGAGGTCGTAGAATAGTATTTCCATTGTAAGAAAGTAAGAACTTTCCTAAATCCTTATCTTCTGGCAAAAATAATCGCTAATATTGTACACGGTCTTTGTATCAGTTAATCTTGCCAGCCCCCCTGACCCTATTTATGGAAATACCGGGAAACGGGATTTATACTTAATGTCGATATGGTCAATGGAAGTAAACCATGGTGTCTTGGACCATGGAAGTATACCATGGTCTCTTGCTCATAAATATGAGATGTTCCTGGGTTTAACCAGTACTAGTATTGTGTCACTTCAGTCACAATACCACCGCTACCGGCAACCATGGATCTCCTCATCCATAGTGCACCGGGATCAGCCCCTATGGCCTAAACAGACTCGGTTCTTCCAAAGATAGTCAATGCTATCGTAAGAACTGTCCCTACTCAAAGAATCGTCAGCAGCCCAACATTTACCATAAAACAATCTTTAGTCACACAGGCGGCTGACCCTTACTTGACACGGTTGCCTCTACATGAGCTTTGCCTAACAGAGGGAGGCCTAGGTAACCGTACTGTTAGTTCAAGCAGAGCTCAAGTCTCCTCTGTAACAGGGCCTTGCAGTCACTGCTTGCCCTATCCTAGTAAAACTGTGTGCGGCTATGCTTTCCTCGTCTAGGGTCTCTTAGACGAGGCTTCACTGGACTAATCTCTTCCGGAGTCCGATGTCCCAAAGAGGGAAGTCTATGACCGAGTTCAGTAGCTTCCTCCTTCAGACTTTTCAGCATACCAAGATGAATTCCATCTTAACCTAAGTCACACTAACATAAAACACAATCTAACAGCTAGAAGAAATTGTTCCATGTTTCACCGATTTGACTCAGCCGCTTGACTGGCACGAAACAGATCAGACCATGCCGGATCTGTCCTACTTTATTACCAATCCAAAACAAACAGCAATCTCTCATCCTGTTTTCGCTCATCATGCAGCTCCACTACTGAGAACCACCAACTACACAGTCCAGTTTTATCCCTCAGAGCTCCTTGATCCAGTACTGAGATCGAACTCTGAAGGCTAGATCCCAGACCCTTTGTAGAGTCAGAAGTACCTGTCGCACCCGTATGCATGGCAAGTCTTTTTAGTTTGTCCTTTCCGGGGGATAGGACCTTAGGCTGTGAACTTGGCTGCCCTACATTAGGCACTGAACCTGACTGTCCAGACGTGACTGTATTACCAAGGCTCTAAACAGCCTAAGTCTCAACCTTCCTTGTGGTCACCATGTTCATGCTTACAACAGCATCTTTGAACATATCTACCACAAAGGAGCTTACTCCCAAAAAGTAGTCTAAATCCATACCAGCACCGAAAACTTCATCTGGTAGGCTACTTTTCTCAGAAGGGTCATCCCGCATCTGAGACTACTATTGCATGGACTGGCTTGCCACTCTTACCCTCAGTGTAATCTGTGATTCCATCGTGATACCCGTAGACAGTCGTACCCATGCCCTTGTTGGTCTCAGGTTCCACGGATGCTCTGTGATGTAAACTCCAGGTAACTCCTTTACTAACGGCACTGCGTCGTCTACATCAAGATACCCGTAGACAGTCGTACCCATGCCCTTGTTGGTCCTAGGTCCCTCAAATGCTCTAAGAGGCCTGTACTGGTTCTTCCCAGGAAAGACTGCTTCACGTGTATCGGTGCTATACACCGGGCATGTTAAAGAACCAAACTGTCTATTCACAAAGAGCTAGGCTGAGTTAGCCAGACAGGCCTGTATCTCTCTCTGTTCTCTCTGTCTGTTCTGGGGGCTTTATCTTACTCTGTCCCTTTGGTCAGATCGCTCTGTGTCTGTACTAGTAGAGGATGAATTTTGCGCCCTGTGTGGCTGAGTTTGCTATATGTAAAGCACCTTTGAACATGTTTATCATGAAAAGGGCGCTATATAAATCTGGTATAAAAATAATAATAATGTAAGCTTCGGTGTCCCCTATGACCAACGGCACTGCGTCATCTACAAGGTTAAAGGACCCCAAGTTTCGTTGTCTTCTTAACAGTAATTACACCTGCCACAAGGTAACTGCTCCAGTCGTGTCCCAGCATGTCACTCTTGGCAATGCCTCCAACCGACATTCAAGACATTGCTTTAGCTTTATCATGCTCATGACCTGCCCCGTGCTGCAGCAGAATATTCAACCGAGACAGCTCCTCTGGCCATCTTCTCACCAGTTGACCTTGAGGCTCTTGGAACCCCGGTAACTGGACGGCTAGAACGCAAGCTAGGAATCCGGTTACCGGACGGCTAGACACTTCATAAATTAAACATTAATATTCATGTAGAAACTTCATATGGGTTGAATTTAATCCATAATTTTAAATAAGAGACTTAAATCTTCGAAAATAAAATGTGACAGGTGCGAGGAGATATCTACCCTTACACTGGTTTCAATAACATTTATAACAGACTGCTGATATGACACTAAATTACAGAAAAAAAACACAAACTATAAATTCATAAAATGGCTGCGAGGCAAGTTTATGCTTTTATGTCAAAATAAATTCATTATCAGAGATGTTATCATTACAAATACTTTGTACATGTACCAGAAAATGTTCCCAATGGATTTTAAGGACGCTCGCTACAGTTTCGTAATTTTTTTCTCAATAATAGATTTTGATGAAATGTTTTGTATTAAAAGATCATGTTATGATGTATTGAAAAATGAAATAAAAATACTAGGTCACCAGCTTTGTTTCAATTTAATTTGCCCCTAGATATGGTGCTATTTTAACTCATTCTGCCCTAAAGCGTTATCTCCATCTCCACTTCTACTCTGCTAATATTTATCTTTCAGCCACCTAGGAGGCTGATAAGCCAATCTACCCTGAATACCGATAGATGTTTTGAGAGATAACATTGATTTCGTAGTTTTTTGTTCCGGATATTGTTGTTAATTAGTGACATATGACATCAAATATGTGCTAATAGGTATGGAATTTGCACTCTTTGTAAGTAAATTGAAGTAGCTACGCAACAAAGTTAATTTCATGCAGCTTTGTGGTACAGTCATTTCAACAGACTGTTGAATTAAAGACACAAAACAAATGACCGTATTCTCTCATCAGATATTGTTTTGGCTAAACAACATTTATAAAATGCTAAATTCTATCATGCACATATTTAAACAACAAATATGAACAATTCCTAAAAATAATTTTATAAATACATATTATTGTCATTTTCTAACACTGGTTTTACTCATTTATACGCATCCAGGCAATCAAAGCGCATCAAAATAAAGTTATTTCTCATAAAAAATAGCGTATGTGTTTAGTATTAACAGGGTTCTAGCCAGGATTTTCTGAAGGCATGTTGCAGAAGGATATTTTCTGACGAGCAAAGGGGTGGGTGCGGGAGGGGTGTCCCCTCCTGCATGGGGGGTATGGGGGTCACCCCAGAAAATTTTGTGTTACTACAACTCTTTTTGGTGCATTCTGGTGCATTTCAGAGTGAAAAACATAGTGTTATTTTCAGTGATTAATAAGCATCATTTACATGTACAACAAGAAAAGATATTAGGTCATAAAAATCCTATGGAGTTATTTGCTGAATGACAATTAAAAGTTCATCAATTTTAAGTTGCTAAAAATGTTCATTTACTATTTATTGTACATAAAACAACACAATTTTAGCGCTGCACACAGATCTATTTGTATTTTAAAGTTTATGTCTTCTATTTCTGCGGAGTTTATTTGCTGAAAACTTATCTATTTTAAGTTTTTGAAAATGTCAACTGTTTGTTGTACATACATGTAAAACAACACAATCTGAGACTGACATCCAGGGAAACGCTGGTTTCCATTTTGGATCAATGGCCATTTGGCGTGGCTGGGAGGGATTCTGAAATTGTGACCGGGGCCTCCGTGGCCGAGTGGTTAAGGTCGCTGGCTTCAAATCACTTGCCCCTCATCGATGTGGGTTCGAGCCTCACTCGGGGCGTTGAATTCTTCATGTGAGATAGCCATCCAGCTGGCTTACGGAAGGTCGGTGGTTCTACCAAAGTGTCCGTTCGTGTTGAAATAATGCACGAAGGGTATTTCAAACTTTTCTCTACAAGTTCTATCTTGAAAGTGACGACAGAAAACATTAATTCTTGCATTGTCTTTTCGATATTCCGCCCGAGAAAACACATTTCATACATGTGAAAAACATTAATATTACGGCGATAATTGTTCAAAAGCATTTTACCGTGTTGCACAATTTTTGACTTAATTCCTTACATTGTCTTTCCTTGATTGCGAAAAACATTCGGACGATAATTGTAGAATCATCTGTCATTATATCTAATGACATGTATAATCTTAAAACTTGCGAAAACAGTCACTTTCATGTACACATCCCAAGATGCCGCCTGTCAAAGGATTTAAAGGCGGAGCTACGATGAAATTTACGTCACACGTTCCACATATAGGAAGCTGTCATTGGTTTATCGGTTATCTTCACTCGCAACGCTTTACCTAAACTATCGGGTAGCACGTGGAAGCTTTTCGAATACGCTATCGGATTAATCGGGGTATTTATTGGGATGATTTTATGACATGTCGCTTCGGCAATTAAGGGATGACGGGGGAAATAAGGGATGTCAAATATACAACTCAAAGTCTGAAGGCATGTCGCGCGCGACAGGCGATAATAGCCTGGCGAGAACCCTGATTAAGATGTAATAACATGAATATTTTAGCTATTTTAGACAGAAACTATTGTGCTGAAAATGAGATTATTTGGGCTAATTTTCAGAAAACATGTACATGTACTTTATGAAAATTTGAATTTTGAAACAATTTTGTGGAGTTTCTAAAGTATCACAAACTAGCTGTCGAAATAATTGAGTTATTATTAACACTTTATTCTATAGATCAAGAGACAGTCTCGAAGTTTAACAACAAAATAAGTAGATGAATAAATAAATAAATTAATAAATAAATAGATAGATACCATCGAAGATGTTTTTACATTTTTTATACACACATGAGCATTGTTATATCGCATACGTAAGAATCAAAGATC